>NC_056451.1:13167469-13229969 GCF_018296145.1 Oncorhynchus tshawytscha | reverse complement strand
AGAACGGGACCTACCGAGTTCCAAACTGCCTCTGGAAGCAATGTCAGAAAACTGTTAGTCGGGAGCTTCATAAAATGGGTTTCCATGGCCAAGCAGCCACACACAAGCTTAAGATCACCATGCACAATGCCAAGCGTCGGCTGGAGTGGTGTAAAGCTTTCCGCCATTGGACTCTGGAGCAGTGGAAACGGGTTCTCTAGAGTGATGAATCACGCTTCACTCTCTGGCAGTCCAACGGACGATTTTGGGTTTTGCAGATGCCAAGAGAATGCTACCTGCCCGAATGCATAGTACCAACTGTAAGGTTTGGTGGAGGAGGAATAAGGGTCTGGGACTGTTTTTCATGGTTCGGGCTAGGCCCCTTAGTTCCAGTGAAGGGAAATCTTAACGCTACAGAATACAATGACATTCTACACGATTCTGTCCTTCCAACTTTGTGGCAACAGTTTGGGGAAGGCCCATTCCTGTTTTAACATGACAATGCCCCCATGCACAAAGCGAGGTCCATACAGAAATGGTTTGACAAGATTGGTGTGGAATAACTTGACTGGCCTGCACAGAGCCCTGACCTCAACCCCATCAAAGACCTTTGTGTTGAATTGGAATGCCGACTGCGAGTCAGGCCTAATCACCCAACATCAGTGCCCAACCTCATCAATGGTCTTGTGGCTGAATGGATGCAAGTCCCCACAGCAATGTTCCAACATCGAGTGGAAAGCCTTTCCAGAGGAGTGGAGGCTGTTATAGCAGCAAAGGCAGGTCAAAATACATATTAATGCACATGATTTTGGAAGAAGATGTAGTGTATGTTTTCTTATTGATGTCACTTGTTAAATCCAATTCAATCAGTGCAGATGAAGGGGAGGAGACAGGTTAAAGAAGGATATTTAACCCTTGAGACAGTTGAGACATGGATTGTGTATGTGTGCCATTCAGAGGGTGAATGAGCAAGACAAAATATTTAAGTGCCTTTGAATGGGATATGGTAGTAGCTGCCAGGGGCACCGGTTTGTGTCAAGAACTGCAACGCTACTGGGTTTTTCACACAGTCTCCTGTGTGTATCAAGAATGGTCCACCACCCAAAGGACATCCAGCCAACTTGACAAAACTGTGGGAAGCATTGGAGTCAACATGGGCCAGCATCCCTGTGGAATGCTTTTGGCACATTGTAGAGTCCATGCCCCGACGAATTGAGGCTCTTCTGAGGGCAAGGGGGGGGGGCAACTCAATATTAGGAAGGTATCCTTAATGTTTTGTACACACAGTCTATATCACTTAAGCCTACAGCAATACTAATTTCCTAACTTTCTAGGAACATTTTCTGTTTGCCGGATACCCCCATTGTTTACTCCAATACATCAATAATTTAGAGATACTAGAATATATAATGAATAGCAAACTGTGATGCTCCATATGATCGACAGACAGAGATTTACTTTCACCACTTTGTCTCCGCATCTTTGAGTCTCCTACGTATTAAGAGGATATAGCCCTGTCCTATTGTCTTTTGACCTAATTAAAACAATTATGTAGGCTTGAATTCAGACTGGATGTCGGTAATAATCCAGTTATTCATCTGATTCAGATGTATAGCTGCCATCTGTGGCGTGGGGCTGGGAGGACGCTGTTGATTATGGTTATTGATTTTTTTTAAATTGCAGCTAAAGGCAATGAAATTAAACTGGAGCAGGACAGGTGGGCTGATGGGTCGTTGCATGTAACGGGTGGTGGCTAAGCATCTTTGGCCTGTCTGGGGTGGCTGGGATAGGGGCTAGAGCAGGGGCTTGGGGTGTAGATGGGTCTAAGGCAGGGCAGTTTGAGCCTTACATACTAAGTCTGGACTGGGGTCAGGTCCTCGCTGGGGTTTAGGATGGGCAAATATCAGGGCTAGGGGCTAAGGTAGGCAGGGCTAGGGGCTAAGGTAGGCAGGGCTAGGGGCTAAGGTAGGCAGGGCTAGGGGCTAAGGTAGGCAGGGCTAGGGGCTAAGGTAGGCAGGGCTAGGGGCTAAGGTAGACAGGGCTAGGGGCTGGGATTTGGAATTGGTCTAAGGCTGGCACTCTGACTGATATCCAACTCTTGGCTGGTGATGTTGCTTGGTCTGGGGCTGTAAGGCCTTTCTCTGGCCAGGTCAAGTGAGTGATGGATGAGTTGGAGTTGGGTTATGGCAGGTGGAGGGGAGCTGCTGCCATCAGTCCAGCTTAATCAGCATGGCCTGGACAAAGGCTCCCTTTAACCCCTAATGAGTGGTCACTCAATCTAGCCACACACACACACACACACACACAACCTTTCAAACACACACACACATGCACGAGTGCACAGAACCATCCAAGAACCACACACACACACACACACACACACACACACACACACACACACACACACACACAACCTTTCAAACACACACACATGCACACACACACACAGAACCAACCTTTCAAACACACACACATGCACGAGTGCACAGAACCACACACACACACACACGCACACACACACACACACGCCTATTCCCTCAATCATTGATTTATGGTTTATTAATCATAATCACTGGCTGTTGTCATGATGTAATTAAACTGCCATAGAACTACCAGGAGTCCATTCAGACTCACCCCCCTGGGAGAGCCAGTTTGGAGTGACTGAATAGTTTTAATCAGCATGGACACAGGTCTATTAAGTTTGTCAGTGTAATAATTTGTGTATGTGTGTGGTGTGTGTATGTGTGTAAGGTTTGGACTTTATCTCCTAGGGAACAGTAAATCTACAGTGCATTTGGAAAGTAATCAGACCCTTTAACTTTTTACACATGTTGTTACGTTATAGCCTTATTTTAAAATTGATCAAATAAAAACTGTTCTTCATCAATCTACACACAATACCCCATAATGATGAGGCGAAAACAGGTTTTTAGACATTTTTGGCAATTTATAAATAAAAAAATAAAAAACAGAAATACCTTATTTACATAGGTACACAAACTCTTTGCTATGAGACTCGAAATTGAGCTCAGGTGAATCCTGTTTCCATTGATCATCCTTGAGATGTTTCTACAACTTGATTCGAGTCCATATGTGGTCAATTAAATTGACTGGACATGATTTGGAAAGGCACACACCTGTCTATATAGTTGACAGTGCATGTCAGAGAAAAAACCAAGCCATCAAAGGAATTGTCCGTAGAGCTCTGAGACAGGATTATGTTGAGGCACAGATCTTGGGAAGGGTACCAAAACATTTTTTGCAGCATTTAAGGTCTCCAAGAACACAGTGGCCTCCATCATTCTTAAATGGAAGGAGTTTGGAAACAACAAGTCTCTGCCTAGAGCTGGCTGTCCAGCCAAACTGAGCAATTGGGGGAGAAAGGCCTTGGTCAGGGAGGTGACCAAGAACCTGATGGTCACACTAACAGAGATCCAGAGTTCCTCTGTGGAGATGAGAAAACCTTCCAGAAGGACAACCATCTCTGCAGCACTCCACCAATTAGGCCTTAATGGTAGAGTGGCCAAACGGAAACCACTCCTCAGTAAAAGGCACATGACAGCCCGCTTGGAGTTTGCCAAAGATACAAGATTCTCTGGTCTGATGAAACCAAGATTGAACTCTTTGGCCTGAATGCCAAGCGTCACGTCTGGAGGAAACCTGGCAGCATCATGATGTGGGGATGTTTTTCAGTGGCAGGGATTGGAAGACTCGTCAGGATCGAGGGAAAGATGAACGGAGAAAAGTAGAGAGATCCTTGATGAAAACCTGCTCCAGAGAGCTCAGGACCTCAGACTGGTGCGAAGGTTCACCTTTCAACAGGACAATGGCCCTAAGCACAGCCAAGACAACACAGGAGTGGATTCAGGACAAATCTTTGAATGTCCTTGACTGGTCCAGCCAGAGCCTGGACTTGAACCTTGATTGAACATCTCTGGAGAGTCCTGAAAATAGCTGTGCAGCGACGCTCCCCATCCAACCTGACAGAGCTTGAGAGGATCTGCAGAGAACAATGGGAGAAACTTCCCAAATACAGGTGTGCCAAGCTTGTAGCATCATAGCCAAGAAGACTCGAGGCTGTAATCGCTGTCAAAGGTGCTTCAACAAAGTGCTGAGTAAAGGGTCTAAATACTTTTGAATTTTAATACATTTACAAAAATGTCAAAATCTGTTTTTGCTTTGTCATAATTGGCTATTGTGTGTAGATTGATGAAGAAAAAAACAATTTTATCTATTTTTGAATAAGGCTGTAACGTAACAAACATTTTGAAAAAGTCAAGGGGTCTGAATACTTTTGGAATACACTGTATTCTGGGACATTTAAAAAATATATATATATTATCCCTGAATAAAATTGTTTTTAAAACGGTTTGTCTGTTGTAGATGGCAACCCTAATGTGTGTTTTTTTTAATAACAAATTGAGTCTGTTTGTATTACACTTCATTAGGTAGGTCAGTTGGACTTGTTCTTTTCACTGGCGTGTTTGGCCGTGAGGACGTAAAGACACCCTACTGTGACCCACTTTCCAGCCAGTCTTTGACACTTGTCCCCCTTCTGCTTATTTCTGCTCCACTTGGTCACTGTGTGTCGGAGACTGGTTTTTGAATAACTGTTTGAGTGGGAGTGATTGTGTGTGTGTGTGTGTGTGTGTGTGTGTGTGTGCGTGTGTGAGCGTGTGTGTGTGTGTGTGTGTGTGTGTGTGTGTGTGTGTGTGTGTGTGTGTGTGTGTGTGTGAGCGTGTGTGTGTGTGTGTGTGTTTGAGGCGTGTGTGTGTGTGGGGTTAACAGTGTTTTCTTCCACTGCTCAAGCTGTGAGGGGTATTGTGTACGTGTTAACTGGTTAGGCTCTGACAACAAGTGAGTGAAAGTTGTGAATTGCTTCTGAGTGTGTGAGATGGACAGTTAGTGCTAAGTTGTGGATTGATCAGAGTGACAATGCTAAGTAGTTAATGTTAATTATACATCAGGGCTAGTTGTATTTACCATTAGAGTATCATTAATTGAGTGAATGAGTGTGTTCAATATGTCTATTTGAAGGGTAAATGGGTCAAATCAAGTGTGGGAAGTATGAGGCCATGTTTCATCATTTTACCTACATTCTTGGCCCTTGATCAAGTTCCCCAGAGACACTTACAATTAGCCGCCTGTGAACCGCCAAAGAAAGAGCATTCTTGTTGACCCCTTTCTTGTAATTTAGTATTAACATTAGTATTAACCTCTTCCAGAGAAGAGGACCGCTAGCAATGTTTCAGTGTTAGAGTTCTTACAATGCAGTTAGCAAGTTCCCTTTTCAGGGAAACGTATGGCCTGTATGATGTCAGCATTAGCCTCTTCCAGCAAAGACTTGGTCTTCTATCACAATTACTGCTGAATATAGTGACACAGAGAAACATCTGAGCTGTGGTTTCCTCTGAAGAGGCTGCTCGGCCATCGCGCCCTCTACCTCTGTCTGTCTGTCTGTCTGTCTGTTTGTCACAGGACCCCTACGTTTCCACACACACATGCACGCACACAGCTGCTGTAAACATGTCTCTGTGAGCTCCAACATGCCGAGGCGGTCTGGAAACCACTTCCTCCCGCGGTTCGACACATTTTATTCATTTACTTTGAACTCAAAGGAAGCGGAGAAAAGCACTTTCACTGGTAAGGGGGCTGAATGAAGTGTGTGTGTGTGTGTGTGTGTCTGCACGCATGTGTGTGTGTGTGTGTGTGTGTTTGTGTGCACACGCGTGTTTTGAATGAGTGAATATTAAATTAGGGAAATTAGTGGCTATTAGGTGTATGTACTGTATGTGTGTGTGCTGGCAGAGCAAATGGTGTGATGTGATTGTGCCAGTCAGTGCCAGTCAAAAGTTGTGCCAGTCAGTGCCAGTCAAAAGTTTAGACACCTACTAATTCAAGAGTTTTTCTTTATTTTTACTATTTTCTACATGTGAAGATATCAAAACTATGAAATAGCACATATGGAATCATGCAGTATCCAAAAAAGTGTTAAACAAATCAAAATATATTTTAGATTTTAGATTCTTCAAAGTAGCCACCCTTTGCCTTGATGACAGCTTTACACACTCTTGGCATTCTCTCAACCAGCCTCATGAGGAATGCTTTTCCAGCAGTCTTGAAGGAGTTCCCACATTTGTTGGCTGCATTTCCTTCACTCTGCGGTCCAACTCATCCCAAACCAGCTCAATTGTGTTGAGGTTGGGGAGGCCAGGTCATCTGATGCAGCACTCCATCACTCTCCTTCTTGGTAAAATAGCCTTTACACAGCCTGCAGGTGTGTATTGGGTCATTGTCCTGTTGAAAAACAAATTATAGTCCCACTAAGCACAAACCAGATGGGATGGCGTATCGCTGCAGAATGCTGTGGTAGCCATGCTGGTTAAGTCTGCCTTCTAAATAATTTGAAATAAATCACAGATAGTGTCACCAGCAAATAACCATCACATCTCCTCCTCCATGCTTCACGGTGGGAACCACACATGCGGCGATCATCCGTTCACCTACTCTGCGTCTCACAAAGACACAACGGTTAGAACCACAAATCTCCAATTTGGACTCATCAGACCAAAGGACAGATTTCCAGTGGTCTAATGTCCATTGCTCATGTTTCTTGGCCCAAGCAAGTCTCTTATTGGTGTCCTTTAGTAGTGGTTTCTTCGCAGCAGTTCGACAATGAAGGTCTCATTCACACAGTCTCCTCTGAACAGTTGGCAGAGCAAATGGTGTGATGTGATTGTCATTACTTGAACTCTGTGAAGCATTTATTTGGGCTGCAATCTGAGTTGCAGTTAATTGCCGATTTCTGAGGCTGGTAACTCGAATGAACTTATCCTCTGCAGCAGAGGTAACTCTGGGTCTTCCTTTCCTGTGGCGGTCCTCACGAGAGCTAGTTTCATCAAAGTGCTTGATGGTTTTTGTTACTGTACTTGAAGAAACTTTCAAAGTTCTTAAAATGTTCCATATTGACTAATCTTTATGTCTTAAAGTAATGATGGTCTGTCATTTCTCTTTGCTTATTTGAGCTGTTCTTGTCATAATATGGACTTGGTCTTTTACCAAATAGGGCTATTTTCTGTATACCAACCCTACCTTGTCACAACACAACTAATTGTCTCAAACGCATTAAGAAGGAAATAAATTCCACAAATGAACTTTTAACAAGGCACACCTGTCAACTTCTTGGATATAGGGGGCGCTCTTTTAATTTATGGATAAAAAAACGTTCCCGTTTTAAACAAGATATTTTGTCACGAAAAGATGCTCGACTATGCATATAATTGACAGCTTTGGAAAGAAAACACTCTGACGTTTCCAAAACTGCAAAGATATTGTCTGTGAGTGCCACAGAACTAATGCTACAGGGGAAACCAAGATGAAATTTCATACAGGAAGTGCCCCAGATTTTGAATGCGCTGTGTTCCAATGTCTCCTTATATGGCTGTGTATGGGTCACGAATGAGCTTAGACTTTCTGTCGTTTCCCCAAGGTGTCGACAGCATTGTGACGTATTTGTAGGCAAATCATTGGAAGATTGACCTTAAGAGACTACATCTACCAGGTGGCCGCTTGGTGTCCTCCGTTGCAATTATTGCGTAATCTCCAGCTGCGTGTATTTTTCGTTTGCTTCGAGGAGAAACACAGCTGCCACGAATGATTTATCATCGAATAGACGTGAAAAACACATTGAGGATTGATTCTAAACAACATTTGTCATGTTTCTGTCGATATTATGGAGTTAATTTGGTAAAAAGTTTGGCGTTGTAGAGACTGCATTTTCGGATTTTTTTCTTAGCCAAACGTGATGAACAAAACGGAGCGATTTCTCCTACACAAATAATCTTTTTGGAAAAAATGAACATTTGCTATCTAACTGAGAGTCTCCTCATTGAAAACATCCGAAGTTCTTCAAAGGTAAATTATTTTATTTGAATGCTTTTCTTGTTTTTGTGAAAATGTTGCCTGCTGAATGCTAGGCTTAATGCTATGCTAGCTATCAATACTCTTACACAAATGCTTGTGTAGCTATGGTTAAAAAGCACATTTTGAAAATCTGAGATGACAGTGTTGTTAACAAAAGGCTAAGCTTGTGAGTGAATATATTTCTTTCATTTCATTTGCGATTTTCATGAATAGTTAACGTTGCGTTATGGTAATGAGCTTGAGGCTATAATTACGCTCCCGGATACGGGATTGCTCGACGCTAGAGGTTAATTGAAAGTAATTCCAGGTGACTACCTCATGAAGCTGGTTGAGAGAATGCCAAGAGTGTGCAAAGGTGTCAACAAGGCAAAGGGTGGCTGAAGAATCTCAAATATAAAATATTTTTGTATTTGTTTAACACTTTTTTGGTTACTACATGATTCCATATGTGTTCTTTCATGGTTTTGATGTCTTCAATATTCAACAATGTAGAAAATGCTAAAAATAAAGAAAAACCCTTGAATGAGTAGGTGTCCAAACTTTTGACTGGTACTGTATGTCAGATGTCTGACAGTTATTATGAGTCAGACAGTACTTCATTGGTAAAATATTGTGTTTATTATCTGTGGTAATGAGTTACAGCTATAATGCAGCTATAGTTACACTCATTGTGTGTAATCAAATACGTTTAATTAAGGCAAGAGGGTGACCGTACTTGCTACCAAACACACACACACACACACACACACTTTTTTCCCTCTCTGAGCGTAATATCACCAGCCCCTCTCCGATTGAGCCTAGTTCTATAAATATTTAGAAGAAGCGGAAGAGTCCATCGTCCATCCTGTCGCCAAGGAGACAGATAGGTACCATCCGTCAGCAGAGTGACCCTGTCCGGAGCGCCGGACGCCCGGATCCTCAGATTGGATCAATCACACACACCCCCATTCTGGAACGGGGTGTTGATTTAGCCCCCAAACAACCCTGGAGTGACCTCCTGGTCACCTCTGGTCACCTCTGCATAATGGCCACTCAGATGTCATAGATGGGCAGGGTTAGAGGACTTATGGAGCAGACACAGGTACACCCTTACATAAGCACATTCACACACACACACACACACACCCTTTCCCCTTACAATGTTCCTCCCTTTCCTTCAGGGCTATAGATCTCCAGCGCCCCTTCCCCTCTACTTCTTCCACTCTACCTTTTCCATTACTGCTTCATCATGGTGACCTCTGGACCAGACATAGACTCTACTCTCAACCCCCAACTCCACTTCTCTTCCCTCTCCTTCACTCCCCCTCTCCTCCCAACTTCCCCTCCCACCACATAAGAGAGCCATTATACAGCTATATTAAAGGAGAAAGAGGGGAGGAGTGGATGGGACCAGTGGCAGAGGGAGGAGGGGAGGAGGTGAGGGGAGAGCTGTAAAGAATGGATGGATGATAGCTAGAGAGGAAGCAGGAGGAGGGTAGCAGGAGAGGAGGAAATTAATGGGCAGTGTGAGAACAGGAGGGGAGGAGAGGGGGCGTGAAAGGCGAACACCGACATTTTCATTCAGTCTTGCAGGAGCCGAGGGAGAGGGAGGGAGGGAGGGGGGAGAGAGAAAGAAAGTGTGTGAAAGAGAGAGAGAGAGAGAGAGAGAGACTGACTGTGTAGTCACACTGACACATACAGTACTTACATGCCCAAAACTAGTTTTTTTACCAACTTATCATACTTCATCACAGAACAGTGGGGAAGGTATGATGCTTCAATACTGTGCTGTCACACAACTTGAACACACAAAACATGACCTCAAAAAACACACCTCCACAAAACAGAAGACGGCTACGAAGAAATGTAATTTGGAAAAGCCCATACAATTCCAAGGAACATATTGAATGAGAAAGTTCATGAGAACTACGAAATGAGAAGAAGAAACTTCTCAATAATCAAAGTAAAGACATGATACATAAGATGTGCAACATCAGGGGGTTAGGCTCCAGCCTGCCTCCCCTACCCCTCATCTTCCTCTTCTGTCTATACTCTAGTCATGTGACCTTATCCACTAGTTCACTTCCTGCCAGACAAGTCCTTATCTGACCTTTGACCTGTGATGAGCAGAGATAGACGAGTCTGTCCCCTTTCAGCCAATCCACAACAAATCACTGACTGTGTCTGAGGCCTGATGAGCTCTCTCACCAAACAGTCAGTTAGCATGCTACCTAGTGCGCTGGCATTTCTTCATATTTTGAAACAACTTTATTTTTCCTAGCTTATGCACACAAAAATGGGATAGTTTTGAACAGACTATATGATGAGCCTAAATTCAACTTGAGCTCTCTTTATGAGCCTAAATAAAACTTGTTGATCTTGCTTGGGGAGACACCACTCCCGTGAGTGTAAATGTGGTGGGGGAGGAAGGGGAGAATGTGAAGTCGAGAGGGAGATAGGTAGAGAGAGGGAGTGTGTGATCCTCTGTAATTTGTCCAGGGCTAGCATTGAGCCTATAATTACAACCCCCACCTCCTATGCCCTCATGCCGAGTTACAGTCTTGGACAGAGTACCGGATGTGACTGTCACTCTCTTACTAACACTCAGAGATGACCCAGATACTACAATGTTATTGGTATTTCTGACTTACCCTGGAAATTGGACTATTGCGTTTGATTGAATACTGTCCCAAACTTACACAGAAGCTTGCAGTGGACCGTATGTATGTGTGTGTGTGTGAGTGTGTGTGTGTGTGTGTGTGTGTGTGTGTGTCAGTCCTAATCTCTCCTGTTGATTCTTTAGTCAGTGGACAACCCAAGACAAACAGGTGTAGACTCCCTGAATAATTCCATAGAAGCCTGACACAGACATCCTCTGTCTAAAAACACCTTCCCCTACCTGAGTCACACCCGCAGAGAGACTAACCTAACACACACACACACACACACACACACACACACACACACACACACACACACACACACACACACACACACACACACACACACACACACACACACACACACACACACACACACACACACACACACACACACAGTCTTTACTAAGTTTCTGACCTGAAAGGGCCTCTTATGATAGGAAGGAAACCTTGCCTAACCCTAACCCTCTCAGTCCATCACCACTGGCTAATGACACAGGAAATCAGGAGCAGCGCTACCCTGCAATCATTAGCATGAATCACAGCTATATACACACTGTCTCTGTCTCTGTCTCTCACTCACACAAGAAAACAGGACTCCCATCAGAGGAGGCTGGTGGGAGGAGCTATAGGAGGATGGGCTCATTGTAATGGCTGGAATGGAATAAATGGATCAGACTCAAATATGTGGTTTCCATATGTTTGATACCGTTCCATGATTCCATTCCAGCCAGTACAATGAACCCGTCCTTCTATAGCTCCTACCACCAGCCACCACTGACTCCCATATATACAGTGCCTTGCGAAAGTATTCGGCCCCCTTGAACTTTGCGACCTTTTGCCACATTTCAGGCTTCAAACATAAAGATATAAAACTGTATTTTTTTGTGAAGAATCAACAACAAGTGGGACACAATCATGAAGTGGAACGACATTTATTGGATATTTCAAACTTTTTTAACAAATCAAAAACTGAAAAATTGGGCGTACAAAATTATTCAGCCCCTTTACTTTCAGTGCAGCAAACTCTCTCCAGAAGTTCAGTGAGGATCTCTGAATGATCCAATGTTGACTAATGATGATAAATACAATCCACCTGTGTGTAATCAAGTCTCCGTATAAATGCACCTGCACTGTGATAGTCTCAGAGGTCCGTTAAAAGCGCAGAGAGCATCATGAAGAACAAGGAACACACCAGGCAGGTCCGAGATACTGTTGTGAAGAAGTTTAAAGCCGGATTTGGATACAAAAAGATTTCCCAAGCTTTAAACATCCCAAGGAGCACTGTGCAAGCAATAATATTGAAATGGAAGGAGTATCAGACCACTGCAAATCTACCAAGACCTGGCCGTCCCTCTAAACTTTCAGCTCATACAAGGAGAAGACTGATCAGAGATGCAGCCAAGAGGCCCATGATGACTCTGGATGAACTGCAGAGATCTACAGCTGAGGTGGGAGACTCTGTCCATAGGACAACAATCAGTCGTATATTGCACAAATCTGGCCTTTTATGGAAGAGTGGCAAGAAGAAAGCCATTTCTTAAAGATATCCATAAAAAGTGTTGTTTAAAGTTTGCCACAAGCCACCTGGGAGACACACCAAACATGTGGAAGAAGGTGCTCTGGTCAGATGAAACCAAAATTGAACTTTTTGGCAACAATGCAAAACGTTATGTTTGGCGTAAAAGCAACACAGCTCATCACCCTGAACAACCATCCCCACTGTCAAACATGGTGGTGGCAGCATCATGGTTTGGCCTGCTTTTCTTCAGCAGGGACAGGGAAGATGGTTAAAATTGATGGGAAGATGGATGGAGCCAAATACAGGACCATTCTGGAAGAAAACCTGATGGAGTCTGCAAAAGACCTGAGACTGGGATGGAGATTTGTCTTCCAACAAGACAATGATCCAAAACATAAAGCAAAATCTACAATGGAATGGTTCAAAAATAAACATATCCAGGTGTTAGAATGGCCAAGTCAAAGTCCAGACCTGAATCCAATCGAGAATCTGTGGAAAGAACTGAAAACTGCTGTTCACAAATGCTCTCCATCCAACCTCACTGAGCTCGAGCTGTTTTGCAAGGAGGAATGGGAAAAAATTTCAGTCTCTCGATGTGCAAAACTGATAGAGACATACCCCAAGCGACTTACAGCTGTAATCGCAGCAAAAGGTGGCGCTACAAAGTATTAACTTAAGGGGCTGAATAATTTTGCACGCCCAATTTTTCAGTTTTTGATTTGTTAAAAAAGTTTGAAATATCCAATAAATGTCGTTCCACTTCATGATTGTGTCCCACTTGTTGTTGATTCTTCACAAAAAAATACAGTTTTATATCTTTATGTTTGAAGCCTGAAATGTGGCAAAAGGTCGCAAAGTTCAAGGGGGCCGAATACTTTCGCAAGGCACTGTAACTCCCAGATATACACCACCCCAAAAGCAAACCTCCCACACTGACCATAACAAAAATGTTGGAAAAAAGTCAACTGTCAACTGTCAGCACCTGAGATCTGGTAGTTACTAATGCTGCCTCTCTGAGACATGTGTAATCTATCTTTGATAAAACCCTGGGGACTCAATTTATGGTCTTTGAGCAAGGTGTGGCTTCACTGTTTACACACACACTCAGTGTTATTGAAATAGAAAGTAACAGGGCCAAGGGTCGTCCCTATAATGCCCTGATAAAATGTGTCATAAGGTCATAGCTAACCAATCAGGAGTGTGACAAACACACGCAGACACACACGCATGCACGCACACGCACGCACACGCACACACGCACACACACACACACACACATACTACTACTACTACTACTACTAGACCATCCAAACTCCTAAAATCCCAACTAACTCTCACAGTCTCATGTCAGAATTAGACTCATCCATGTTTCCACATTTTGAAACTGTTGCAGACATAACATTTAGAAGTGTTTATTAAGGTTAACTTTAGGCATTGACTCCGGAATCTTAAGGTTAGGCATTAAAGGTAAGGGTTACGGTTTGGGATAGGCTGAAAACAGAAATCTAGAAAACAACCTTCTATCACTGAATTGGAACTTGCAACCTTTGGAATCAGAGGCAGATTCTTACACCCGTCTGCCATCCCTGTCCACAACACTCTAGCAAAACCTCAACTTACTTGAAGGTAACAGCGCTCACTGTTGCCCCTAGTGACCAATTTCCCCGCCATCTCCCGACGTCCTCAGACATGCATTGACATCGAGTACTGTCTTGTATCACGGGTGACCTGGCTGTAAAATCGTCTGTTTCAAACATAGACGGTAACCCTACAACCTACCTACCTCCCAACTCCATAGCCCCTTTACCCTGTTGTGAAAACATGCTAACTGATGACCTTTGACATGTGACTGTTGAACTGTGGCATATCGACTAAACATTTAGCAGGAGGAGTGTCCGTATGACCTGGGTCATACCTGAGCCTGATAACATAGGGGCTGGGAGGGCAAAGACTGCATAGTCATAGCTAGCCCGCAGAGGGAGGGAGGGAATTGCTAAAAACAGCACCATATAGGCAAACGCACACACACATTATATTCAGCCACCTAGGAAGACAATGGATGATGAATAAGGAATGACCCCCCCCCCGAAATGGAGTTATATTTACACCCTACCACCAAACCACACATAGTGACCAAAGCCGCACTGCTACAATAACAAGATGACATAGACACACAGACACACAGACAGAAAGTGAGACGGAGAGGCTGAGGTGGTTTCTGGGTGACAGAAGTGTGTTCAACAGCTGAAGGTACAAATTGATTCTAATAGACTCACACAGAGAGAACACACAGAGAGACAGACAGCGAGAACACACAGAGAGGCAGGCAGGCAGGCAGGCAGGCAGGCAGACAGACAGACATGCAGACATTCAGAGGACACACATGCAAACCCAAGGAGATTTGATCTCATTTTGACAACACCATTGTCACAGAAACTGACTCTATACAGTACAACTCACAACGCCTGTAGAACAAAGCCTCTATTTTTGCCAAGTCTAGGAAAAAGCCATGATATCATGAATGCAGGTTTAAAACAGTGTTTTATTCGCGATGCACACAATGTAATTACACTTTTATTACTCTGCTCCACACACACTGTGCCGATATTATCCCTCTCACTCAGTGCCAGTTGCTTTGCTGACATAAACCCATAACTCGATAGTGTTATCACTCATTCAATTATTAGACTGATGGTAGTATTCACTGGAGCGCTGCCAACACGCCGTGTGTGTGAGCGATAGTGAACACAAGTCCTACTGCTTGGCTTCAGCGTTTGACTGCCAACTGTAACATGTCAATGTGAGAATGATGATTTAACTGTTTGAGTCGAATAGTTTGAGTGTGAAGAATGGAAAGTGTTTATCTGAGTGAAAATGTGTGAGCATGTTTGGCTTTGTAAAGGAGTCTTTTTTGGGGGGGGCTCCTTGTTTTGTGTCTTTTTCTGAATAAACAGAAGATATACATACCGTATGAGTGAAGGTGAGTTTCTCAAAGAGAGAGTGAGAAAATAGGTGCTAGTCTTATGACTACACAATGTCCATGTGTAGGAATGGTAGAGGATATGTGGGTCCTGTCCTTGTGCCTCTCAGTGTGTGTGTGTGTGTGTGTGTGTGTGTAACGCGAGTCCACCCAGATATCCCAAGCGGCCGGCCGTTAGCTGGCTCACCTGTCGCGCGGCGCGGAGCCCAAAGCAAGCAGCACAGCAGCTGAGGGGTCAGGGTTCACCCAGGCGGCAGCTCAACACTTGTTGGATTCCCCCTTTAACGACCGCCATTGTTGATCTTTGTCTCTTTTTTCACCCGCCTCATGTTCCGTAACTCTAGCCGTTTTACCGCGGGCGGCTCGTTTACTCCTGGGCCCTCTGACCACACACACGCACTGGTAGACACACTTATGTACACACTGCTACACATGCATAGTAGCCTTAGGTTTAGAGCCTTAGGTTTAGAGCCTTAGGTTTAGAGCAGGGATCCTTACCTGCCATGGGTGGTTTTATTTGGCCTCCAAGTTTTCTGAGCCAATATTCATTGTTGGACATAAAAGATTGTAAAAACATCAGAAAATCAGCTCCAAGTGATTTTAATTTAAATCTGTGCCCAAGTATTCCCACGCATAGTAGAGAACCACGTGATTGTGTGCAAATGTCAGCAAGGTTTGAATTGATTATGTTTTAGTCAAACATGATATCTGTTTTGGCTTCTGGAGGTCTCTCTCTCTCTCTCTCTCTCTCTCTCTCTCTGTCTCTCTCTCTCTCTCTCTCTGTCTCTCTGTCTCTCTGTCTCTCTGTCTCTCTGTCTCTCTCTGTCTCTCTGTCTCTCTGTCTCTCTCTCCACTCTCTCTGTCTCTCCACTCTCTCTGTCTCTCTCTCACTCTCTGTCTCTCTCTCTCTCTCTGTCTCTCTCTCTCTCTCTCTCTCTCTCTCTCTCTCTCTCTCTCTCTCTCTCTCTCTCTCTCTCTCTCTCTCTCTCTCTCTGTCTCTCTCTCTCTCTCTCTCTCTCTCTCTCTCTCTCTCTCTCTCTCTCTCTCTCTCTCTCTCTCTCTCTCTCTCTCTCTCTCTCTCTCTCTCTCTCTCTCTCTCTCTCTCTCTCTCTCTCTCTCTCTCTCTCTCTCTCTCTCTCTCTCTCTCTCTCTCTCTCTCTCTCTGTCTCTCTCTCTCTGTCTCTCTCTCTCTCTCTCTGTCTCTCTGTCTCTCTCTCTCTGTCTCTCTCTCTCTCTCTCTTTTAACCATTATTGGCCACAATGCGGATCGGCTTTCACACAAGGCAGTCCTCTACTTAGCACCAAAGCACCTTCACTGCACACACACACACATACACACACACATACACACACACACACTCAGGCATACCAACACACACACACACTCTCCGATATGGTGTGTCAATTGGTTTCTCCTCTGTCTGACAGTAATCTGTATTGGAATGGTTGGGAGATGTTACTCCCGACTTCATCCCATTACACTCTCTTCTCATTCACTTAAGTCTAAAGGGCAATCTGGACCATTAGAGTTAGCGTGCTGGCTAAGGGGATAGTAGCTGTGAGCCTGTGCTTGTTAACATTAGCTGTCACGCTAAATGCCAACGAGTTACAGAAAACACTTTCCATTACAGTCTATTGCTATCACTTATAATCAGTTATAAGCTGTTCATTTGGGGGATCTGAGAGCAATTATGACACTCATACACACACACATGCACGCACGCACGCACGCACACACACAGAGAGAGAGAGAGAGAAAGACAAAAGAGACTGTTTGCCTGACCTTTGACTGGGACTCTATTCCTATACTCTTTTTGGGGTCAGAGTTTCGATCCTCATGCCACTTTTAGAGGCAGTAAAAACTGCAACTAAATCCACCCCTCAAGGTGAGAGGAAAAAGGGAGAACAAAGGAAGGAGAGAGAGAAAGGGAGAAGAGGGGAGAAGAGAGAGAGAGGGTTGAGAGAGTGAAAGAGAAGAAGACAGAGAAAGAGAGAGGAAAAAAAGAACAGGAGAAAGAGGGAGAGAATAATGAGAGAAAGAGAGGATGAGATGGAGGAAAAGAAAGAGATAGATAAAGAGAGGGATGGTGGACAGGGAGAACCATTCAGCTCAAAGTCAATTCCGTGAGTTCTTGTGTTCCTTATTAGTGTGAAGAGCAGAGACACCTGTCTGAGCAACAGCTGCTGAAGGAATCCATCGCTTTCAGAATGTTGATGACACCCTTTCTCTGTGTGCGTGTGTGTGTATGTATAGAGCAAGGGGTCTATGTGACTCAGACAGCCCCCCCTCCTGTATTTTGGCCTCGACGCTCTGTTCCAACCCGGCCGACAGGACAACTGACTAAACTGCCCTGTGTTGATGTTGGTGTGTGTGACAGTTTATCCATCAGGTATTCTGATATGGTTATTCTTCCAGCCCCATCCTTCTTCACTCCCTGGGTAAAGATGTTTGTGTTATGCACTGTAGTGGAGATGTGTGTGTGTGTGTGTGAAGGTTGAGCCATCATGTGTAGTGATATTGTCCCCCCCCCCTCTGGCCAAAGACTCCTTACACAACATGATAAGGGATGCTCTGGTCATCACGATGATGACAAATGTGTCATCTGTATCCCAGCTGTCATGTAGAGGAGGTCACCCCCCCCCTTCCTTTCCCCCACACTCACACACACTCTCAACGCAACCCAGCACACACACACCCACACATATACTCATATAGCTTACTGACTCTGACTATGTAGTCATACAAACACACAAATCTTATGTTAAAGCGGTTTGGACGATGGCTCCTTCCAGAGTAACTGGTCCTGTAACCTGCTGCTGGGCTGCTGCTACCTGTAGTATCCATATGGATTACTGATTGAAATGGTTCACCAAATGAGTGTGTGTGATTGTTCTGATAATCACTCCAGTGGCTACATGTTTTTCAGCTGAGCCTCACCACTAAATCATAGACACCGCCTCCCTTAATCTCTTCAGTCCCCTCCCTTGACCAATAGTTAACTACCACCCCCACCCCCACCCCCCTCACACACACACACACACATACACACACACACACACAATGAAACGTGCCCTACACACACACTGATTAGTCTGATCTGACAGCCGCTAATGAAGTCTAATTAATAAAGGGGCTTTGTGCCGATGGAGGGGTCTCGCTCTGTGTGTGTGTGTGTGTGTGTGTGTGTGTGTGTGTGTGTGTGTGTGTGTGTACTGATTAGCCCACAGCAGAAGGGGCTATAGTTATAAAGCAGCTATTGACCATACTGTTGGAGGGGGGACAAGAAGGGAATGAAGAGGGGAAGAGGGGGAGGAGGATGTTTAGTGGTCAACTGTGGTCTTCTCTCTCTCCCCAGAAGAGTGCGTCAGGGCAAACATCACCCCCTTGGGAAATCTCTCCCTTCCGCCTCTCCCTCTATCCCTCTATCCCTCTCCTTCTATCCTCCTAATTCTTCACTCGCTCACAGCCCTCTTTCTGTCTCTTACATTCTCCATTTTTTTCTTTCTCCTTTTGACTTTCTCTCTTTCTCTCTTTCTCCCTGTCCTTCTCCCTCTCTTCTTGTCTCCCCCTCTGTCCTCACTATTCCACACCTGTTAATGGCTCCCTGGCGTTCTGTTTTCCTGGCATTCTCTAAATGTTTCTCTTCGACTCAAACGTTCTCCCTAGTCCCTGCCCTTCTTCCTCTCCCTTCCTTCTCTCCTCCTTACTCCTTTCTCACAGCAACTCTCTTTATTTTTGTCTGGCTTTCTCTCCTCTCTCTACAACAGTTTTCTTTCAGTCCACCTATCCTTCTCCCTCTTTCTTTTCCTCCCGCTCTCCTCCCTCATCTCGAAGGTGAAGGCAAGAGGAGAATTTCACTCATTTTAAGAGGACACACCAAGACAAGGCCACAAGATGGAGGAGGGACAGAAAGGGAGAGAAAGAGAGAGGCGGACACCGAGACAGGCTGAGAGATGGAGGAGAGAGAGATGGAGATGGAGAGGCAGAGAGAAGGCATCAGAGAGAAAGAGAGAAGAAAGGAGCAGTGAGTGGGGAGGCGAGGTCCCGGTTGACCTTGGTTTCAGTGTGGCCCTTTTCATTAGTGACGGGGAGGCAGCCCAAGGACGCCGCTGGCTAGATGAATTAGACGCCGAGGGCCACAAATTTGTGCGGGGACAAGGCCTTCTCTGATTAAACTCTCCTCGGCACACACAGTCATCTACAGAGTGTTCATCACCTGAACAACCAGACCATCACCACCCCCTACCAACCCCCACATCACATATGGGAGCCGCAGGAACACATGTGTGGGTCCCACGCGTGTGTGTTTGTAAGAGGGAGAAAGACGTGTGAGCGTGTGTGTGTTTGTGTGACTGAGAGAGGTGTGCGTGTGCGTACAATGTGAGTTTCACTTACCTCAATAAAGAGAGAGAGAGAGAGTTCTAGAAAGTCAGGAGACATTACCCGCTTTTCGAGACCAGCTTACGAGCGAGAGAGTTTGAGAAAAAAAAGAGAGAGGCAGAGGACGTAAAAGAGGACAAGAAGAAAAGTGAGCGAGTGCATCCCTCTCTCCAGGCAGGGTCAGTGGGTTCCTGGGACAGTGAGGTGACAGGGGTCTGTCATCCTGATCTATAGGAGCCTTCGTCCAGTTAAATCCCAGTCCCTAAGTCTTAGAGGTCAGCCAAGCCATGAGGACCAGCCAGTAAGCCTTCCCAGTTAAGAAGATCACACAGTCAGTGTTGGGAGTTAATGTAGTTTACTACTCCTCAACACTGCATACAGTCCATATTCCATAGAGATCCTATAAAATGACTAGAGGGGCTATGTCATACACCCTTCAAATTCCATATATTGGCCAAAATGGCAACCATCTTGGTCAGGGAGAAATCCAAAACAAGTCTAATTGGAATTAATGGCAGTAGAGGCATAGGTGTGTAACATTTATTGAACTAGGCAAGTCAGTCGGTGGATACAGGGATGTGGAGGGCTAGACTAAGCAACTAAAGGGGACTGAGGGCATAGGGAGAGAGTGGTGACAGAGTGACACTCTCTTTAAAGCAGGTTATCCTCCAGGTCACTACACTCACCCTGCTCAACACTACCAAAAACACTGTGTGTGTGTGTCCATCCTCAAATGTCCTCCTATGCATGTCCATATGTTTTGTGTTGGTATTACATTTTTTAATAATTAAAAAAAAATGTAACCTTTATTTAACTCGGCAAGTCAGTTAAGAACAAATTCTTATTTACAATGGCGGCCTACCCTGGCCAAACCCGGGCGACACTGGGCAAATTAAGCTCCGCCCTATGGGACTCCCAATCACGGCCGGTTGTGATACAGCTTGGAATCGAACCATGGTGTCTGTAGTGACGCCTCAAGCACTGAGATGCAGTGCCTTAGACTGCTGTGCCACTCGGGTAAGGAGTTTTGTATGTGTGTGTTTGATTTGTATGTACAGTCAATGAGTGTCTGGTAAGTGTGAGTACGACTATATTTATGGAGTGTGTTCAACAAATTGGCACACAATCTGCTCTGTATGAGTGTGTGTGGTGACTGTCAACATGTAGGCAGAGACGCAACTCTGTAATCAGGGGCCAGTGTTGATTCATAGAAGTGCATTTCCTTCATGGATCATTTCCGTAAATCAGATGTCACTTTGTTTGGACATGAACTAGGCCTTACTCTAAACAAAGACCAAATAAACCTGGAGGTTTGGAGCCAAGAGAGGCGGCCACGGCACTACTCAGACCACGTCAAGACTGGCTGGGACCGAATAAGATAAATCAGTTTTACTGGAGGAGAGGGAGGGAGGGAGAGGGGGAGGGAGGGAGAGGGGGAGAGGGGGAGGGAGAGAGGGAGAGAGAGGGAGAGGGAGGGAGGGAGAGGGAGGGAGGGAGAGGGGGAGAGGGGGAGGGGAGAGGGAGGAGAGGGGAGGGAGGGAGGGAGAGGGAGAGGGAGAGGGAGAGGGGGAGAGGGAGAGAGGGAGAGGGGGGGATAGGGGAGAGGGGAGAGGGGAGAGGGAGAGGGAGAGAGGGAGAGGGGGAGAGGGAGAGAGGGAGAGGGGGAGGGGGAGAGGGAGAGAGGGGGAGGGGGAGGGGGAGAGGGGGAGAGGGAGAGGGGGAGAGGGGGAGAGAGGGAGAGAGGGAGAGGGAGAGGGAGAGGGAGCGAAAGAGAGGGATGGGGGAGGCATGGCTGGATGTGAAAGGGGACAGGTGTCTTGAGGGAACCCCCCCTCTCTCAATTCAATTCAAGGGGTTTTATTGGCATGGGAAACATATGTTAACATTGCCAAAGCAAGTGAGGTAAATAATAAACAAAAGTGAAAGAAACAATAAAAATGAACAGTAAACATTACACTCACAGAAGTGACATTACAAATGTCATATTATGTATATATATAGTGTTGTAACGATGTGCAAATGGTTAAAGTACAAAAGGGAAAATAAATAAACATAAATATGGATTGTATTTACAATGGTGTTTGTTCTTCACTGGTTGACCTTTTCTTGTGGCAACAGGTCACAAATCTTGCTGCTGTGATGTCACACTGTGGTATTTCACCCAGTAGATATGAGAGTTTATCAAAATTGGGTTTGTATTCGAATTCTTAGTGGATCTCTGTAATCTGAGGGAAATATGTGTCTCTAATATGGTCATACATTTGGCAGGAGGTTAGGAAGTGCAGCTTAGTTTCCACCTCATTTTATGGGCAGTGAGCACATAGCCTGTCTTCTCTTCAGAGCCAGGTCTGCCTATAGCGGCCTTTCTCAATAGCTAGGCTATGCTCACTGTCTGTTCATAGTCAAGGCTTTCCTTAATTTTGGGTCAGTCACAGTGGTCAGGTATTCTGCCGCTGTGTACTCTCTGTTTAGGGCCAAATAGCATTCTAGTTTGCTCTGTTTTTTTGTTAATTCTTTCCAATGTGTCAAGTAATTATCTTTTTGTTTTCTCATGATTTGGTTGGGTCTAATTGTGCTGCTGTCCTGGGGCTCTGTGGGGTGTGTTTGTGTTTGTGAACAGAGCCCCAGGACCAGCTTGCTTAGGGGACTCTTCTCCAGGTTCATCTCTCTGTAGGTGATGGCTTTGTTATGAAAGGTTTGGGAATCGCTTCCTTTTAGGTGGTTGTAGAATTTAAATGATAGAATCTGCCGATCACCATGGTTACCGGACACTTAGACGCTCCTTCCTGCTTCCCCTCCTAAGGCATGCTGGTTGTTGCTTTTTCTCCCACATTCAACCCATTGAGTCCCTGTGTGATAGCATCTACTGTCCTCCCAGTGTGTTTACTGAGCACTTCCTCTCTGGACCAGGGGTCAGAGGCCAATGGTGAGGGCCGTTATATGCCCTTGAGATTGGATTAACTTTTAAATGGAAAATAGAAAAACCCATTACAGAAAATATGCACTTAATTGAGTCACACAAACAGTAAGATAGAGAAGTAGGCTTGTACACACATATGACTGCAGAAACACTTTCTTTACTCAGGCCTACAATTACTAGGTATTTGCTATGCAGACCTGACAGGCTAGATTCCCACACAGACATCAAATAACCACTCTATCGCTCGCTCTTTTTCTCTCGTTCTCTCCCCCCTCCTCTCTCTCTCTGTTGCTATCTATTTCTCTTCTTCTGACTCTCTCTCTCTCTCTCTCTCTCTCTTGCTCTCTCCCCCCTCTCTCTCTCTGTTTCTATCTATTTCTCTTCTTCTCTCTCTCTCGCTCTCTCCCCCTCCTCTCTCTCTCTCTGTTTCTATCTATGTCTCTTCTTCTGTCTCTCTCGCTCTCTCTCGCTCTCTCCCTCTACCTCTTTCCCCCCTCTAGTCAAACACAGGCAACTGCACCACAAATCAGCCCGGAGCCACTTCCCTGAGGAGACTATCCCACTGCTGGCCAGCGTGAACATATTGACTGATTCACTGATTGACTCAATGACTGATGGACTGATGACCCTGTATGTAGCTGGACAAATGGCTGTGTGTGTGTGTGTACCCGCATGTGTGTGTATTTCTCTCTCTCTCTCTCTGTGTGTGTGTGTGTGTGTATTTCTGTGTGTGTGTGTGTATTTCTCTCTGTGTGTGTGTGTGTGTGTGTGTTTGTGTGTGTGCGTGTGTATTTCTGTGTGTGTGTGTATTTCTGTGTGTGTGTGTGTGTATTTCTCTCTCTCTCTGTGTGTGTGTGTGTGTATTTCTGTGTGTGTATTTCTGTGTGTGTGTGTATTTCTCTCTCTCTCTGTGTGTGTGTGTGTGTGTGTGTGTGTGTGTGTGTGTGTGTGTGTGTGTGTGTGTGTGTGTGTGTGTGTGTGTGTGTGTGTGTGTGTGTGTGTGTGTGTGTGTGTGTGTGTTTCTGTGTGTGTTTGGTTGATGAGGAAAAGGGGGTCGTAATCCTCCCTCCCCGATTAGTACCAGACAATCACTAGTCTTGGGGACAGGGTGGACACAGACAGGGACAAGCTGTCAGCCCAGCAGGGGCATAGGAGGGGTAGAGGGTGGGACAGAATGGAAGGGAGGGGAGGACAACCATAAAACTATAACCCTGCCATCGTCCCTCACAGAGAGAGAGGGAGAGAGTGAGGGAGAGAGAGAGAGACAGAGAGAGAGACAGAGTGAGAGAGAGAGAGAGAGAGACCGAGAGAGAGAGAGACACCAAGAGAGAGAGAAAGGTAGAGAGAGGTAGAGAGAGAGAGAGGTAGATGTGTAACCAGTGAGAGAAAGGCAAACATAGAGAAAAGAGGGAGGGTGAGAGAAAGAGAGACTGAGGAAGAGGATAAAGAGGGAAAGGGACGAAATCAACAGAAAGACTGATAGAGAGGAGGAAAGTCCCAACCTACTCAGTGAGAGAGAAGAAGTGAGATATGAAACTAAGATAGACAAAATCAAGCAAAGACAGAAAGAAGAAGAGAAAGAGAGATGGGGGTTGGATAAGGGGGGAAAGAGTGATGGAGAGAGAGAGGGATAGAAGGGGAGTGTGTTAAGTGGCTCCACTGTAAATTCCAGACGGGCAGTAAAAAGAGCAGAATTGCACAGTAAGTTGCGGTGGGGGACGAGGGACAAACAGAGCAGCTTTCTGGCGCCGTACCTTTAAGCACCTTGTAATTACAATTAACAAGAGATTTTCTGGTTCTTGTTTGGTCATCGCTACTTGTTTTTGGCTAGGCACAATTTCTTAGAAACTTGCAATGTAAAGAAAGTGAATGTCCGCTCACTGTTTAGTGGCTCCAGAATGTACTTTTCATTGAGTTAGATGATGGTTATGGTCATAATTGGCTTGGTCAGGTCAAAGTCTGAGGAAGCCGGTTGTGTTGTGGTATCGCCATCAACCCACATAAAGCTTCAACAACAAGGCACCACTCCTTTTTGGACAGCTGTGGGCCCACTTTAAAGTGGACTATCCTGGCTTAAATTAAAGGGGGGGAGAGAGAGAGAGAGAGAGAGAGAGAGAGAGAGAGAGAGAGAGAGAGAGAGAGAGAGAGAGAGAGAGAGAGAGAGAGAGAGAGAGAGAGAGAGAGAGAGAGAGAGAGAGAGAGAGAGAGAGAGAGAGAAAGATCTTTACCCATTTATGATTGAGAAGCACAACCTTAAACTTCCACCTGTTATGTCTTTCATAATGCATACACCAAAATGACATATGCAGTTGCTTTCTGACTACTATGAATCTTTCTCTGACACTAAATGACATGCATAAGTCACTGTTTGACACACCAACTGACAGTCCAGGAACAGAGATGGCTGCTAGCAGCCTGACATACGTATGTCACTGAGGTTCTCCCTCCTTTAACATGGCCAAAATCCAGGTCAGGTATTTAGGGACAGAGAAATCAGGGAAAGGTCATGGCATCCCTTCCAACACGCACGCACACGCGCACGCACACACACACACACACACACACACACACACACACACACACACACACACACACACACACACACACACACACACACACACACACACACACACACACACACACACACACACACACACACACACACACACACACACACACACACACACACACACACACCCCTCTGGGCCCTCTCAAACGGACGGTTTAATAGAGCCAAATGCGTGAGCCCATGGAGGGCAGCTTCCCCTTTCCCTTAGGCCAGAACCAAGCTGTCCCCTCATCCATCATTCTGGGCTGGGACACACACTGTCATATCAGCCAGAGAAGACAGAGGGAGGAATGGAGAGAGGGAGATGGGAGAGCTGAAGGGGCCAGAGGGGTGAGGGGTGAGAGGGGAAAGGGGAAGGGCAATGGTACAGGGTGAGGAGGTAAGGGCCAAAGTGTAGGGAGAGGTGAAGGGGGTGAACCGGGGAGAGGAATGAGACAGAAGAGAATGAGAGGGTACAACAAGGACAAAGAGAGATGAAAGGATGGAGGGGCTATGGGTAGGTGATGAATGGAGAGAGAATAGAGAGAGGTGGAAAGTGGTAAGCGTTGAGGGTACAGGTTTACAGGACTGTGATGGGGGTGAAAAGGGTAAGGAGAGTTGGGGGAGGAGAGGGGAGGGGGGAAAGGGGTGAGGAGGACTGACCAGGCCAGAGATAGCCTAATGATATGTGACAGAAAGACAGACAGACAGACGGGGAAGTAACTGGGGGGCTGCACCCCCTCCCACCTCTGGAGGAATTTAAACAACCACACACACACACACGTCCAGTCCCACTTGCTCAATTTTATGGTGGCAGGACAAGGAATAATATGCACTATATACAAATGTAGCGTACTACTCGCACGCACACACACACACACCACACACACACTGCATTCTGTGGCACTCAATTGCCCTGAGCTGGTCGCCCCGTGCCTCTAGGTAGTCATAAACCCAGCATGTCGAGGGGACAGCGGCACGGGGGCTAGCACTGCACTGCGAAGGCTAAATTAGCATGACGACCTCCCTAGGAGTGACATATGTTTTACTGTCAGCCTCTGTTCACCCTTTACAAATCCCTTTCAAATCTGGCTCACAAATTCCACTTGGAGGTTTAGGGAGGAGGAGTGTGAGTGTGTATGTGAGAGTGTGTTTATAAAATGAGTTGTACACGCATGTGTGTGTGTGTCTTGTGTGTATGTGCATATGCATATTCCTGTATTTGTGTGTGTGCATCCGTGTGTGTACTCAAATCAACGTTTATTGGTCGCATACACAGATTTGCAGATGTTGTCGCAGGTGTTTCTAGCTCCAATGCTTGTGTCTGTGTGTGTGTGTGTGTGTGCTTGTGCATGTGTCTGTGTGTTGTGTATATGTGCGTATGCGTGCGTCCGTGTGTGTTGTGTGTGAGGGGGGCTCAGACCACACCTTTCATTATGAGCGAGGATGATTAGCAGAGTTAATCATCGTCTCAGAAGGCCCGGGGAGCGAGGGACCTGTGGAGAGGACAGCATGTCTCTCATGAGCCTGTAGGGCTGAAACAGACACAATAATCCAACCCCCTGCCTAACCGTCTGAGAGACCAGTGCACCTTTGCGTGTGTGTGTGTGTGTTGACAAAAACCTTAGATCAACTTTTACACAACATTTGTTGAACTGAGTGTGAAGTGCCAGTGTTCTGCGTATCTAGACGGTTTTGGGCTGGGTTCTGGGTGGTGGTTTACATTAAGGATTTTGGGCAGGGTCTGGATCTGTATCTGTTTAGGACTTTGACATGAACCAACACTTATGAGCTCAGTCTTGGGATTTTGGGCAGGGTTGGGGATTTTGGTACATGTAGGTTTTCTGAAAGCATCCAGACATTTGGGCTGGGTTTGGTGTCACGTTCTGACCTGAAACCATTACAGTTGC
The DNA here is from genome assembly GCF_018296145.1 of Oncorhynchus tshawytscha. Taxonomy (NCBI): domain Eukaryota; kingdom Metazoa; phylum Chordata; class Actinopteri; order Salmoniformes; family Salmonidae; genus Oncorhynchus; species Oncorhynchus tshawytscha. The sequence goes on along the minus strand of NC_056451.1, from coordinate 13,203,167 downwards.
TGCATTCCATAGAAATAGAAAGCATAGAAAGGACATGGCTCTAAATTCCACATCATTTCATTCGCCCATCTAGAAAGAAATATACAAAGAAATATGTCAAGCAAAAAATGACCACCTTTGGGTCATTCCACCATTTCTGTGCCTTTTCAGAAGTGCAGCTTGATCCCCCAAAAAACATTTGATTTCGGCTCATTTTAACATTCTGTCATAAAGCGTACCCCATCGATCACATAACTCTCTGAGAGCCGTATGTTCGTAGAGTTTGGTAAGAGTGTGGTTGTTTTATAGTTATTTTACATACAACCTTCCAACAACTTTCTGGGAATTATGGGGGATAGTGGTTTGACTTTGAAGCATTCTCAGCATATTTAAGGAACTTGACAAACTTCAATACTTCAGCAGAACACTTCCTGAAAGTTCAAACATGGTTACATTTTATTTTCAGTTTTGGTAACGTTCTAGGAACGTTCTCCAACTGGTTTGACATTGGGAATGTTCTCAAATAGTTCAAAGAACATTAAAAAACAACGTCCTTCTGTGGGAATTTCAGTACTTCAGCATAATGTTTCCTACAGGTTTCCTCGTGGTTCTAAAGTCATGTTCTCAAATTGTTCCAAAACGTTAAAAAAACACTGTTCTTCTGTGGGAATTTCAGTACTTTCTTACATGTTTCCTCATGGTTCTATTTAAAGCAGGGCAACTTTAAATGGGCAACTTTGCAAGCATGGCCAACTTTGATGGGGTGTGGGGCACAATAAAAATGGAACTCATCATGAGGGGCCGTAGTGGCTTGTGAGTCTGCGTACATGAATGCCTGGGGACATGAAACTGAGACATGAAACTGAAACAGAAACATGATGCCTCGGGAAGGAACCAAAGGGAGTGACATATACAGGGAAGGTAATGAGAGAAAGGATGAGTCCAGGTGAGTCTGATGACGCGTAGGTGCGCGTAATGATGGTGACAGGTGTGTGCCATAATGAGCAGCCTGGTGACCTAGAGGCCGGAGAGGGAGCACACGTGACAAAGCAACAACAAAAAACGGGCCTTCTTTAGACTAGTTGAGTATCTGGAGCATCAGCATTTGTGGGTTTGATTACAGGCTCAAAATGGCCAGAAACAAATAACTTTCTTCTGAAACTCATCAGTCTATTCTTGTTCTGAGAAATGAAGGCTATTCCATGCGAGAAATTGCCAAGAAACTGACGATCTTGTACAAAGTTGTGTACAACTCCCTTCACAGAACAGTGCAAACTGGCCCTAACCAGAATAGAAAGAGAAGTGGGAGGCCCCGGTGCACAACTGAGCAAGAGGACAAGTACATGAGAGTGTTTAGCTTGAGAAACAGACACCTCACAAGTCCTCAACTGGCAGCTTCATTAAATAGCAAAACACCAGTCTCAATGTCAACAATGAAGAGACGACTCTGGGACTATTTAATGAACTATTTAATGAAGGTGCCAGTTGAGGACTTGTTAGGCGTCTGCTCAGTTGTGCAGGAAATGTCTAAGTGACCCCAAACTTTTGAACGGTAGTGTACATTCAGTTCTCAGCATCAACAACACTTTCTCCATCCTCCCTCATGTTAAGCTCAGGTATGTTTGCCGCACCCACTAATTGGCCACACCTGATCTTAATGAATGCTTGTTTCCTTTGAAATGGGGTCTGTTTAAATAGACTGAAATGAACAACTTTGTATGCGTAAAAAACATGGTATGCTAGCTCCATCCCGATTGTGATGTGAACTAATTCCATGGATAGAAAACAAAAGATTGTAGGTTTAAATCTCACTGATGCCGTTTCAAAATATAAAAAAAAGAATGTGTTTGCATGATTAATGTTCTATCTGTGCTTGGAGTTCAAAAGTTCAAAAATTTGCTAGAAGTGTTATTAAAAGTGTTCTAGAAACATTCAGTGAATGTTTTAAGGACGTTATTAAGAAACCTCTAAATAGCCTAAAATGTCCGTTCTCAGAACGTTGATAAAACCTCCCAGGAAAGCATTGAAGGAACCAGAGTAAAATGTTCTCAGTACCTCCCTGCAACCTACAAATAAACAATCCCAGATTAGGTAACATTTTCACTTCTGTTCTCAGAACATAAAAAATACATTCAGTTTTACCGGTTAGGAAACATATGGCTTTGTTCCCACAACCAATATGAAACCAAAACCATACGTTCCCACAACTTCCAAGGAAACACATGTGCTAGCTGGGACATGTTCAACTTCATAAAAAACACGTTTTCCCATCTCAAGAGGTTAAATTTAAAAAAAACTTTACCAAGTACCTATTGAGTGCCAAATAAATTACCAAGGTTTACAATTTCATCTTAAATCAGCCATAAATTCCCTCAGGACAAGGGATAATGAAGGTTGTTGTGTGCAACAGGGCGTGGCAATTGAATGTAAGTTTCAGAATTTTTTTTTATTGCTAAAACATTTCTAGTCTGTCTATCTATGGATAACAGGGATGATGTGTTATGCTTGTCCTGCTCAGTTTTCCACCACAAAACACCAGAAAAATTGCAAAAAAGACTGAAACCAGCTCACCTGCTTTTACACTATGATTTGGCGATTAGATGTTCAATGTTTCTTTTGAAAGCAATATTTAAAAAGGAATAGTTTCACCATATTAAAATGAGAGTTCAGTACATGTAACACGTATGTCTGTTCCTCATTCTATCCTCATTTACATATAAGATGATGATATAGAATGAGGAACAGACAAATGAATCACTGATTACATTAAATAAATAACAATCTTCAGAATTACTTTAGCGATTACACTTTAGCGAGCCTTTAATGATATTCAAAATCAGATTTATTGAATTCTTTATGGGGTCTGTATTAAAAGGCACTTGACATTCAATATTAGTGAACAATTTCTACTTAAAATATCAAAGGGACTCAAAAGGCAGTGTTTTGGTGGAGCGGCCCCTTTACCATCACTTTTTTGCCCGCTTTGAGGACAATACAGTGCCACTGACACGGCCCGCAACTAAAACATGCGGACTCTCCTTCACTGCAGCCGACGTGAGGAAAACATTTAAATGTGTCAACCCTCGCAAGGCTGCAGGCCCAGACGGCATCCCAAGCCGCGCCCTCAGAGCATGCGCAGACCAGCTGGCTGGTGTGTTTATGGACATACAGTGCCTTGCGAAAGTATTCGGCCCCCTTGAACTTTGCGACCTTTTGCCACATTTCAGGGGTCAAACATAAAGATATAAAACTGTATTTTTTTGTGACGAATCAACAACAAGTGGGCGACAATCATGAAGTGGAACGACATTTATTGGATATTTCAAACTTTTTTAACAAATCAAAAACTGAAAAATTGGGCGTGCAAAATTATTCAGCCCCCTTAAGTTAATACTTTGTAGCGCCACCTTTTGCTGCGATTACAGCTGTAAGTCGCTTGGGGTATGTCTCTATCAGTTTTGCACATCGAGAGACTGAAATTTTTTCCCATTCCTCCTTGCAAAACAGCTCGAGCTCAGTGAGGTTGGATGGAGAGCATTTGTGAACAGCAGTTTTCAGTTCTTTCCACAGATTCTCGATTGGATTCAGGTCTGGACTTTGACTTGGCCATTCTAACACCTGGATATGTTTTTTTTTGAACCATTCCATTGTAGATTTTGCTTTATGTTTTGGATCATTGTCTTGTTGGAAGACAAATCTCCGTCCCAGTCTCAGGTCTTTTGCAGACTCCATCAGGCTCCATCAGGTTTTCTTCCAGAATGGTCCTGTATTTGGCTCCATCCATCTTCCCATCAATTTTAACCATCTTCCCTGTCCCTGCTGAAGAAAAGCAGGCCCAAACCATGATGCTGCCACCACCATGTTTGACAGTGGGGATGGTGTGTTCAGGGTGATGAGCTGTGTTGCTTTTACGCCAAACATAACGTTTTGCATTGTTGCCAAAAAGTTCCATTTTGGTTTCATCTAACCAGAGCACCTTCTTCCACATGTTTGGTGTGTCTCCCAGGTGGCTTGTGGCAAACTTTAAACTACACTTTTTATGGATATCTTTAAGAAATGGCTTTCGTCTTGCCACTCTTCCATAAAGGCCAGATTTGAGCAATATACGACTGATTGTTGTCCTATGGACAGAGTCTCCCACCTCAGCTGTAGATCTCTGCAGTTCATCCAGAGTGATCATGGGCCTCTTGGCTGCATCTCTGATCAGTCTTCTCCTTGTATGAGCTGAAATTTTAGAGGGACGGCCAGGTCTTGGTAGATTTGCAGTGGTCTGATACTCCTTCCATTTCAATATTATCGCTTGCACAGTGCTCCTTGGGATGTTTAAAGCTTGGGAAATCTTTTTGTATCCAAATCCGGCTTTAAACTTCTTCACAACAGTATCTTGGACCTGCTTGGTGTGTTCCTTGTTCTTCATAATGCTCTCTGCGCTTTTAACGGACCTCTGAGACTATCACAGTGCAGGTGCATTTATACGGAGACTTGATTACACACAGGTGGATTGTATTTATCATCATTAGTCATTTAGGTCAACATTGGATCATTCAGAGATCCTCACTGAACTTCTGGAGAGAGTTTGCTGCACTGAAAGTAAAGGGGCTGAATAATTTTGCACGCCCAATTTTTCCGTTTTTGATTTGTTACTTTTAAAAAAAATATCCAATAAATGTCGTTCCACTTCATGATTGTGTCCTACATGTTGTTGATTCTTCACAAAAAAATACAGTTTTATATCTTTATGTTTGAAGCCTGAAATGTGGCAAAAGGTCGCAAAGTTCAAGGGGGCCGAATACTTTCGCAAGGCACTATATTCAATCAATCCCTATCCCAGTCTGTTGTTCCCACATGCTTCAAGAGGGCCACCATTCCTGTTCCCAAGAAAGCTAAGGTAACTGAGCTAAACGACTACCGCCCCGTAGCACTCACTTCCGTCATCATGAAGTGCTTTGAGAGACTAGTCAAGGACCATATCACCTCCACCCTACCTGACACCCTAGACCCACTCCAATTTGCTTACCGCCCAAATAGGTCCACAGACGATGCAATCTCAACCACACTGCACACTGCGCTAACCCATCTGGACAAGAGGAATACCTATGTGAGAATGCTGTTCATCGACTATTCGTCATCAAGCTCGAGACCCTGGGTCTCGACCCCGCCCTGTGCAACTGGGTATTGGACTTCCTGACGGGCCGCCCCCCAGGTGGTGAGGGTAGGCAACAACATCTCCACCCCGCTGATCCTCAACACTGGGGCCCCACAAGGGTGCGTTCTGAGCCCTCTCCTGTACTCCCTGTTCACCCACGACTGCGTGGCCACGCACGCCTCCAACTCAATCATCAAGTTTGTGGACGACACAACAGTGGTAGGCTTGATTACCAACAACGACGAGACGGCCTACAGGGAGGAGGTGAGGGCCCTCGGAGTGTGGTGTCAGGAAAATAACCTCACACTCAATGTCAACAAAACTAAGGAGATGATTGTGGACTTCAGGAAACAGCAGAGGGAACACCCCCCTATCCACATTGATGGAACAGTAGTGGAGAGGGTAGTAAGTTTTAAGTTCCTCGGCGTACACATCACAGACAAACTGAATTGGTCCACCCACACAGACAGCATCGTGAAGAAGGCGCAGCAGCGCCTCTTCAACCTCAGGAGGCCGAAGAAATTCGGCTTGTCACCAAAAGCACTCACAAACTTCTACAGATGCACAATCGAAAGCATCCTGTCGGGCTGTATCACCGCCTGGTATGGCAACTGCACCGCCCTCAACCGTAAGGCTCTCCAGAGGGTAGTGAGGTCTGCACAACGCATCACCGGGGGCAAACTACCTGCCCTCCAGGACACCTACACCACCCGATGTCACAGGAAGGCCATAAAGATCATCAAGGACAACAACCACCCGAGCCACTGCCTGTTCACCCCGCTATCATCCAGAAGGCGAGGTCAGTACAGGTGCATCAAAGCTGGGACCGAGAGACTGAAAAACAGCTTCTATCTCAAGGCCATCAGACTGTTAAACAGCCACCACTAACATTGAGTGGCTGCTGCCAACACACTGACTCAACTCCAGCCACTTTAATAATGGGAATTGATGGGAAATGATGTAAAATATATCACTAGCCACTTTAAACAATGCTACCTAATATAATGTTTACATACCCTACATTATTCATCTCATATGTATACGTATATACAGTACTCTAGATCATCTACTGCATCCTTATGTAATACATGTATCACTAGCCACTTTAACTATGCCACTTTGTTTACATACTCATCTCATATGTATATACTGCACTCAATACCATCTACTGTATCTTGCCTATGCCGCTCTGTACCATCACTCATTCATATATCTTTATGTACATATTCTTTATCCCCTTACACTTGTGTCTATAAGGTAGTAGTTTTGGAATTGTCAGCTAGATTACTTGTTGGTTATTACTGCATTGTCGGAACTAGAAGCACAAGCATTTCGCTACAGTCGCATTAACATCTGCTAACCATGTGTATGTGACAAATAAAATTAGATTAGATTTGATTTGATTTGACTCAAGATAGATAACCAATCTACCCATCGCGATTCTACGCTGCTGAGGGGAGAGGCCTCTCTGTTTTGGTAAATCAAACAGTCACGTTTAAATCCCTCTACATGATTCTATGTTCTCAGACAGGGAGTATTACGCCAATTTACTTAAGCACTGAGAATTAGCCACAGACACAGGACAGAGTAGCCGTCCACTGACCAATAGACACAATGGCCAAAAAACCCTTAAGCCGGTCAAATTAGTCTGAAAGAGGGCTCTTGCTGTCTGAACTGAGCATACACACACACCCACACATACGAACACGCTTACACAAACACACGCACACAACACACGACACACACACATACAGACACATTGTAGTATGGAAGACAGTGAGGAAGAGAGAGAGAAAGGAGGGAGGTTGAAAGAGAGAGAGAGACAGGGGGATTTGAAGGGTGTGTGTGATAGAATCTCTGTTTGGGCAGGCAGTAGGACTGGAGGGGGGCTAATTAGAGGTCTGATGAGGTTCCCAATGGAGCATGCAGGGTCACACACAGTCAGGCACACACACAGTAGGACACACACACACATACACACACACACAGTAGGACACACACACACACATACACACATACACGCACACACACACACACACACACACACACACACACACACACACACACACACACACACACACACACACACACACACACACACACACACACACACACACACACACACACACACACACACCCCTCCAGGCCTTGGCTGCTGTCCTGCTGTGTCCTGTAGACACAACCCCACTAGGAGGACTGCGGTACACAATGGGGCCCAGAATGGCAGGGGGCCTGGGGAGGCCTCTGTGTGCTCAGTGGTCCCCGTTAGCATGAGAAAGAACCGTAATGGAGGACACCACACCCTGGCCCTCAGCCACATACCCCCATTAAGATAAGAGTGGGGACTCACAAAACACCCATACATGCACACACACGTACACGCAAATAAATGAACATATGTGCAGAAACAGATATAAAAACACACACACTCGCAAGTCAATCTGATGGCTGTTTACCAATGTGTAAACTGTGGATTTAGTCATTACTTTTTACCTGTGTCTCCAGGTGTGCAGATACCCCGTACTTCATTCTAAATGGTACGTTACTGGTGAGAAAGCCTTCATGAACCCAGGTTGAACCTTTTGAGTGCGTTTATTTTTATGTGACTGTGTTTGAGCGTCCCTAGGAAATGATTCACTTTTCGTTTCTCCAGAGAAGAGAGGAGAGTGCCCACGGACTATCTACACTCAGAGGCCGATACACCCTTGCCCCTCCAGTACACACCCTCTTGAGGACCTCTCTGTCCAGCTCCCGTGCATTAACTCCCGTGCATTAACCCCGCTCTCTCCTGTCATTATGTTGTTTGGACAGTTCCCTCTATCCTTCTCTCCCCTTCCCTGTGTGTGTGTGTGTGTGTGTGTGTGTGTGTGTGTGTGTGTGTGTGTGTGTGTGTGTGTGTGTGTGTGTGTGTGTGTGTGTGTGTGTGTGTGTGTGTGTGTGTGTGTGTGTGTGTGTGTGTGTGTGTGTGTGTGTGTGTGTGCTTGAGCTGGGCTTCTTTCCACTTCCGAGGTGATCGGAGTCAAAAAGAGGTGGAAGTTGAGATCGATGATTCCGTGTAGCTTCAGACAGGTGTGACCTCTTCAACTATCCCCCTTGTCCTCCTTGACTGATCAAACAGACGTCACTAATCATGGCCATGGGAAAGGGTGACACTTCACTTCATGGAATGTGGCTGGTGAATATGGCAGGGCACCACACACTTAAACATATGTAATATTGTTAGTACACACACGCACACGCACACCCACACCCACACACACAGTGGTAAGTGCATCAGGAGTTGTCAGGGCCTTGTTTGTTAAAAGGGAGGGGGATAACAGGGGGAAGGAGAAAATGGAGTGGCTTCTGTCTCCCTTTTCACTCCAGGCAAACACATAATAGTCAGAGTGACAGACAATCAGATAACCATCAACTGAGCTGCCAAGGATCTCACCTCTAGAAAGGCCCCCTGAACACACACACACACACATACACCCGTCCAGCCAAACAGTTACATTCATGAGCCTCTAACAATGGGGTGCTAAACTCTTGAAAAAACACACACAACACCAAACGTTGAAACCGGTTAGATGGACACCTACACACCTTAAGACACAGGTAACGGGAACACTCCTTCTAAGGTTACCAAAGGTACTGGAATTTTCAATCATTTTGATAATTAGCAGGTCCTTTTTGGCAATATATGGAAACTGGTAATTAATCGTTGAATAACTTAACAAAAAAATATGAATAGAAAATATCTATTTGCAATTAACTCTATTAACTCTAAACTATTCCATCTATTTTTTTTTCACAACTGCCACCAGTTCGGCCATAAAGGATTATATAGATATAACATTATTGACATAGTTAAATAAGCCACCATATTAAACACCAATGGTATAGACTAAGTTGATGGGTTATATTTAGTTAAATAAGCCACCATATTAAACACCAATGGTATAGACTAAGTTGATGGGTTATATTTAGTTAAATAAGCCACCATATTAAACACCAATGGTATAGACTAAGTTGATGGGTTATATTTAGTTAAATAAGCCACCATATTAAACACCAATGGTATAGACTAAGTTGATGGGTTATATTTAGTTAAATAAGCCACCATATTAAACACCAATGGTATAGACTAAGTTGATGGGTTATATTTAGTTAAATAAGCCACCATATTAAACACCAATGGTATAGACTAAGTTGATGGGTTATATTTTGGATAATGTTTTACAGATTTGTCATTCTAGTTTTCATATTTAAAACTTCTTATTTTATTATTTTATATATTTTACATGTTATGAAAAGTTCTGGTCGTTTACTGGTAAATTTCAAAAGTTATAACATTCCCTCCCTTTGCAACCCTATAGATATATAATTTGTGACTCATTTGAAAGAGAATTTGGCCAGTTCCATTTAATTTCAATTCAACCATGTACCTGATCTACAGTTACCATGTACAGCTGAGTAATTACTGTACATTACCTTTGAAATAAACCTTTTGCAACACAGATTCTGAGCACTCGACAATGCATTCCGATGCACACACACTCACTCTGTCTCTCTCTCTCTTTTTTAAAAACCTTTATTTTACTAGGAAAGTCTGTTAAGAACAAATTCTTATTTTCAATGACAGCCCAGGAACACTGGGTTAACTGCCATATTCAGGGGCTGAACAACAGATTTTTACCTCGTCAGCTCGGGGATTTGATCTTGCAGCCTTCCGGTTAGGGGTCTAACCACTAGGCTACCACTATGCCCCCCTCCCTCCCTCTCTCTCTCTCTCTGTCTCCACACCCACACACCAAACACATAGAGTCACTTCAAAGTGGCCCCCTCAGCCCCAGGCCTAAAGCCCCAGTATTCAATCCCAGATGGGAAGAAGGAAAGAAAGAAAAGAGGAAAGAAAGGAAGGTAGAAATACCTTCGGGGGTCAAACCAGGTGAACTATAATGGAGCCTTTCCCTTTCATACCACTGAGGGTCACACACACACACACACACACACACACACACACACACACACACACACACACACACACACACACACACACACACACACACATAAACATATGTGGAAGAAGATGTTTGAAGAGAGAGCAGTTCGGTCTCCTGGGCTTCTCTGTCTTCACCTCCCACTCACACTGCCCCTCCAGGAAGGGGGGTACACAGGTGATTCCTCCCCCAGTTTCAGAGGCCTTCTCTGGTGTGCTGACAGCTCTGTGGAGTATCCTCTGTCCTTTCCTTTCCTGGGTCACCCGCAACCTAACCCTTGGGATGACCATAATGTGTGTGTGTTTGTGCGCGTGAGAAAGTGTGCCTCTCATTGGGTCATGTGAAGGGGTACTGTGACGGGCTGTGTATTTATGTGTGTGTATGAGGGGGTCAATGACGAGGGGTCACACGCATGCGCACACAAACACACTCACATTGTACCCCCCTCTCTCTGGAGCGACAACAAAGGAAAGGGGAGAATAAACTTTTTACCTGAACCAGCTCCGTAAAGCTAGAGGCTGAACACCCTCTTCTGTTAGTGCCACCCTTCATCCCCCGTCCCTCCCTCCCTCCACATCCCTGATCACTCCTTAGTCGGGGAGGACAAAAGGAAGGAGAGAGGGAGAGGCGAACGAGGAGACTCACCTGATAAGAGAATGAATGATTCCGTCCACTGTGGTATGTGCAAGAGAAAAGAGGAGGGCGGGAGGAAGATTTTATATTGAGGGCTATAGGTTATGCTCAATTATCTTAAAGACATGCTCTGGAACTTCGGCGACCAGTAAGTATTTTTCTAAACCTCCCTCTTTGGGTTGGATGTGTCATACATGCATAATCAATGAACAGAATTACTATTTTACCTCAATTAGCCACAATATCCCTAATTTGAAAGCAACACTTTCCTCCAGATGGGCCAGCCCACTAGCAATTCAAATGGTTCAGCCCCTCACCATTTGAGTGACATCTAGCAAGATGCACACACAGCATTTAAGTTTATCTGGGCAAGTCAGTTAAAAACAAATTCTTATTTACAATGACAGCCTACCAGGGAACAGTGGGTTAACTGCCTTGTTCAGGGGCAGAACAACAGATTTTTACCTTGTCAGCTCAGGGATTCAGTCCAGCAACTTTTCGGTTACTGGCCCAACGCTCTAACCATTAGGCTACCTGCCGCATATGTGACATGGTATGGACTTTTTGTGAGCTCTACTTACAGAACTACTGGCTAAAATGTACACAAAAGTATCGGAGAATCTATTTAAATGTTTTATTGTTCGTTTGCTTTGGCTTGTGGCTAGTAGTGAGTGGTCAAGCTATGGGGCCTCAGGTGGCTAGAAGCTGTGTCATGCTTCAGGAACTCTTGGGACGTTTATCCAATGAAAAGTAGAGACTAAAGTTTTGAGAATGAACCATACAATTATAATTTATTCTCATTCATTTATCAACGTCCTTTGTAAGTAAATAAATATAAACTCCAAAGTACATTTTTTATTTTTATTTAAAGCATGCAGGCAAAAGTTGTTATCGTGGGCAGCTATTTGACTTCAACCACAAGACAAACTCTTTATGGAAATCATTCTGTTTTACTGAAGACTACCCTTATTTGCATGAAACTGTGAATAAGTTTTGGAGGTGAAATAAATCAGATGGGAATGGTTTTCCAAGTTTCCGTGCTTTTCTTACCAAATGGCTGTCCTCGAATATTAAACCGAACTTGCATAAAGCAATGTAGAGAATAAAATGTAAGTTGGATGAAAGTGATAAATTGACATATTAAACAACTATTATTTGAGAGATAGTTTATATTGTTGTCAAATCTGAACATTTACATAAAGCTAACAGAACTTGGCACAGTAGAGGACACAAAAATTGCATATAATTCTCTTCCCTAATTTGTATATTCAAGCATTTGTGTGTGTGTGTGTGTGTGTGTGTGTGCTCCCTGTAGTTTCACCATAGGGATTGTTGACACAGGGCATAGTAACAAACATAGGCAACACCATACAAACCACAATCCACGCTTTGGGTTTGTTTACATTGGTCACAATGGCAGTGAATGGGGCACAGTTAGCATGCTCTAAATTGCATTACCTTAAGTCACCTCAAAGTAACTTCAAACCAAGCCATTTTACACATTCCACACAATCACAGGCAGAGGTGTTGATATTCAAAATGTATATTTTTCCCCCACCCTTTCTCAGTATAGACACGTAGACATATGGCAGAAATTGATAGAAAAAAGCAAAGGCAAATACATGACTCTTTCATGAAACTCATGACAAACTTTCAAAGGGATGAATGTCAACTTAGAGCATGCTAACAGAAACCCATTCACTCCCATTGTTATTTGGTCGTTAATGCTAATGTTAGCAGCTGGTGGCAGCCCAAACTAGCACATCCAAAGTGTGCACTATAGATATTTCCTGGCCCATAGACTATTCAAGGTAAGGCATCATTTAACTAATGCTATCTCTTTGGATATCCATTTGAAATTCTGTGTTCATCCCTCATGAAATCCCCTTCTATTTTCACAAATGTGTCTGTTTGCTTTCTAAGTTAAGCAACAGTGAACTCCTCGAAACTCTCCTCCGGCCTTGCCTTCACCTCGGCACGAGAAAACTAACATTGAGACATAAGGGAGGCCCATAAAAACCAGGAGACAGAAAGAAAGAGGGACAGAGAGCGAGGGAGAGAAAGGAAAAGCCAGAGAGACAGGTCCCTTCCCGCTTGTGTTTTACGAGCTCACCTCTCGGCGCTGTTTACATGTAAAAGCCCTTTAATAAGAGGCTACAGGGGAACAGACGACAAGCTGGAACCTTTCATCTCAACCTGTCCTGTCACACACTGGAGAGAGGGGCGTTATTTATGGGCGCACCAGCGACGCTGAGTACACAGGGGCACTTACAGTAAGGCAGACACAGGGCTCCAGGACACCAGTCAGAGTTTAGAGTTGGAGGATAAGAGTCCCACCACTCACCACGCCCCCAGATGAAGTCTAGAATAAAGTTAAGCTCATAAATTACATGATTCTGAAGGTTATCTGCACTTGGATTCAAAGCTAAGTATAATTCGATTGACTGAATGAAAGCTCTGTCACCAAGGTGTACTTCCTTGTCTAACATACTAAGACAGTCAAGTCATAGTTGACCCCATATTTCTGATTGGTCCACTGGAATAGACATCTCACCTCTAATTGTGCCACAACAGTTGAACTCTCATCTCTGATTGGCTAAGAGCAATAGGCCCATATCCTTCTTATTGTATCACTTATTGGACCCAATCTACTCAGAAGTGAACATTCATTAAACCATATAAAGTAACCTCCTGTGCAAATAATGTTTTTTGGGAGGGATATGATAGAATAAAAATCAAATCCAATTTTATTTGTCACATGCGCCGAATACAGCAAGTGTAGACCTTACAGTAAAATGCTAACTTACAAGCCCTTAACTAACAATGCAGTTTTAACAAAAATATCTGAAAATAAAAATTAAATGTGCGGGGGCACTGGTTATTCGAGGTAATTGAGGTAATATGTACATCTAGGTAGAGTTATTAAAGTGACTATGCATAGATAATAAACAGAGATTAGCAGCAGTGTAAAAAGGGGGGCAATGCAAATAGTCTGGGTAGCCAGGGTAGCCATTAGATTAGAGATGAGATGTTCAGGAGTCTTATGGCTTGGGGGTAGAAGCTGTTTAGGAGCCTCTTGGACATAGACTTGGTGCCCTGGTACCGCTTGCCATGTGGTAGCAGAGAGAACAGTCTATGACTAGGGTGGCTGAAGTCTTTGACAATTCTTATGGCCTTCCTCTGACACCGCCTGGTATAGAGGTCCTGGATGGCAGGAAGCTTGGCCCCAGTGATGTACTGGGTCATACGCACTACCCTCTGTAGTGCCTTGCGGTCGGAGGCAGAGCAGTTGCCATACCAGGCAGTGATGCAACCAGTCAGGATGCTCTCGATGGTGCTGCTGTAGAACCTTTTGTGGATCTCAGGACCCATGCCAAATCTTTTCAGTCTCCTGAGGGGGAATAGGTTTTGTCGTGCCCTCTTCCCAACTGCCTTGTTGTGCTTGGATGGTGTTAGTTTGTTGATTGATGTGGACACCAAGGAACTTGAAGCTCTTAACCTGCTCCACTACAGCCCTGTCGATGAGAATGGGGGCGGCCTCGGTCCTCCTGTTCCTGTAGTCCACAATCCTCTCCTTTGCCTTGATCACGTTGAGGGAGAGGTTGTTGTCCTGACACCACATGGCCAGATCTCTGACCTCCCCCCATAGGCTGTCTCGTCGTTGTCGGTGATCAAGCCTATACTGTTGTGTCATCGGCAAATGTAATGATGGTGTTGGAGTTGTGCCTGGCCATGCAGTCATGAGTGAACAGCGAGTACAAGATGGGACTTGGCACGCACCCCAGAGGGGCCCCCGTGTCGAGGATCACCATGGCGGATGTGTTGTTACCTACCCTTACCACCTGGGGGCGGCCCGTCAGGAAGTCCAGGATCCAGTTGCAGAGGGAGCTGTTTGGTCCCAGGGTCCTTAGCTTAGTGATGAGCTTTGAGGGCACTACTGTGTTGAACGCTGAACTGTAGTCAATGAATAGCATTCTCACATAGGTGTTCCTTTTGTCCAGGAGGGAAAGGGCAGTGTGGAGTGTAATAGAGATTGCATCATCTGTGGATCTGTTGGGGCGGTATGCAAATTGGAGTGGGTCTAGAGATTCTGGGATAATGGTGTTGATGTCAGCCATGACCAGCCTTTCAAAGCACTTCATGGTTACAGACGTGAGTGCTACGGGTTGGTAGTCATTTAGGTAGGTTAACTTAGTGTTTTTGGCACAGGGTGGTCTGCTTGAAATATGTTGGTATTACACACTCAGACAAGGAGAGATTGAAAATGTCAGTGAAGACACTTGCCAGTTGGTCAGCGCATGCTTGGTGTACACGTCCTAGTAATCCTTGTGAATGTTGACCTGTTTAAAAGTCTTATTCACATCGGCTACAGAGAGCGTGATCACACAGTCGTCCAGAACAGCTGATGCTCTCATGCATGCTTCAGTGTTACTTGCCTCTAAGTGAGCATAGAAGTAATTTAGCTCATCTGGTAGGCTCGTGTCACTGGGTAGCTCGCCGTTGTGCTTCCCTTTGTAGTCTGTAATAGTTTGCAAGCCCTGCCACATCCGACGAGCGTCGAAGCCGGTGTAGTATGATTCAATCTTAGTCCTGTATTGTTGCTTTTCCTGTTTGATGGTTCATCGGAGGGCATAGCGGTTTTCTATAAGCTTCCAGGTTAAAGTCCCTCTCCTTGAAAGCGGCAGCTCTACCCTTTAGCTCAGTGCGGATGTTGCCTGTAATCCTTCTGCTTGGGTTATGTACAGTACGTGATCGTAGTTCGTCTATTTTATTATCGATTGATTGTACTTTGGCTAATAGGACCGATGGTAAAGGTAGATTACCCACTTGGCAACAAGGCACTTTGTCCGCTATACCTCTGTCTATTTCTCCTGCGAATTACGGGATGAGGGCATTGTCGGGCGTCTGAAGTAAATCGTTCCCGTCCGACTCGTTGTAGAAAAAGTATTCCTCCAGTATGGGGTGAGTAATCACTGTCCTGATATCAAGAAGCTCTTTCCGGTCATACGACACGATGACAGAAACATTATGCAGAAACAAGAGAGTTAAGACCATTCTTTTACAGATAGAACCTTTCATGTGGTTATAGTTACATGTCTTAGATGTTCTATAATACATTCCTGCTCGTTGCTGAAGTACAGTCAGTTCCAATGTTAATATAATCTCCTGGGCTCTGCCCTGGGCTAACTTTCTCTTTCGTGGGGTGAACTTTGACTCATTCACCTCACTGTGTTTCAGAAGGCCAGACACAGAAGGCCAGAACGCCGCCTCCAATCCTCCAGGGGAAAACCTCCACTAAATCTGCCCCGATTGCACACACCTCGGACACACACACACACACACACACATTATAAAAAGTGTTATGTCTGTTAGCTAGGTCCCCCCACAAAATGGCCGATAGTACATTCTTAGATGTTTGTCTCAAATTGTCATTGGACTGGTATACTGTAAAAAAACGTACAATAAGCAGTCAGTTTCAGATATGAGTCTTTGATAATAAGCTTCCTTCAAACCAGTAACCTTTCAAGGAAGATGTTCTTATATGGGTACTTTCTCCATTTAGAAGTGCTAATCACGGAACATCCACAAAATGACACCCCGATTTAACACCCAGGAAAGCCCACCATCAGGGTACAAAAGAGTCCTTACCTCACACCTCTCCTCCTCCTTTCCCCCCTCCCTCTTTTTCTTCACCTCCACCTCCTCCCTAAAATAAACAACAGGCCCCGGTGGAACAACTGTGGTTGAGGCCGGAGTGATTGTCAAGGTCAGAGGCCTCGCGGGGTGGCTTGGCTGGCATTCCAAACAACGTAGAGACATTGTGGGGATGTGACAGCAGCGTCCCCTGTCTAAACACACAGTGACCCTGCCAGCGCTCTCCCTCCTGGCCCCGCTGTCACACCTGGGACCCTCCGAGGTCTCAGGTCCTTATAGAGGCAGGAGAATGAGGGGACTTTCTACACACACACACAGAGACAGAGATGGACACACACCCCTTAAAATAACCACCCTGCCGTCCCTGCTCCGGTGTGGCTGTGTTATGACAGGGCGTGTGTCTGAGAGACGAGCACACAGAGACAGACGGACACACAGAGAGGTAACACATACACACACACACACAATACAGGTTAATGCAAACTTACACACCAGCTCACAGAAACACACCCATACAAAGAGAACACTCCCACAATGCACCCACACTTAATACACGCACACACACACTCTTACACGGCTTCCTCGGCTCCTAATCCCCCCACGGGCTGGGCCTTGGGCCCTGAATAAGCACAGAGAGGGCAAACGTTAAGCAAACGCTGCAGGAATGTTAGAATGACACTACAGTGGCACTGCGGGCAACCTGAGCCTACGGGCATTGTCTTGTAATGGTGACTGGAGACTAACAGCTGCTTGAGGAAGGATGAGATGGGGAAAGAGAGAGAGGAAGAAAGAGCGAGGGAGAGACAGAGGAGTGAAACAGGAGATCATGGTCGGGGTCAATTCATTCCAGTTCCAAATCATTTAGGAAATGAATTATATCTCAACACATCTCTTTATGGAAACTCTTCATGGAAAACTGTCAGTTCTTAACTTGAATGAAAAGAAATTGGAATTGCAATGGAATCCAGCACTCTCAACACAGGTTGGGGCTCCCGAGTGGCACAGCGGTCTAAGGCACTGCATCTCAGTGCAAGAGCCATCACTGCAGTCCTTGGTTTGAATCCAGGCTGCATCACATCCGGCCGTGATTAGTAGTCCCATAGGGTGGCGAACAATTGGCCCAGCGCCGCCGGGGTAGGCCGTCATTGTAGATAAGAATTTGTTCTTAACTGACTTGCCTGGTTAAATAAAAAACATTTTAAAAAGAACACAGAAAGAGAGAGAGGGAAAGAAAGTGAAAAAGTAGAAGATGAAATGGAGGGTTTAGGAAAGATAAGTGGGAAAGGGAGAGAGAGATGGATTTCTTACCAGGAGCTAGGTCAGGGTGTGAATATTTCATGGTGGGGCTTTCTCTTGTTTCTCTCTGACTACTTCACTCATATTCTTGATATTTTCTCCTACCCCTTTTGATTCCTTAATAATTGACAATGCCATGGCACTCTGAAAAATAAAACACAGACGTTTGCATATGCAAACACACAGACACAAATACACATATTGAAACTTTTGCTTCCACTCTCTCCCCATTCTAACTCAATCACACACATCAAACCCCTCTCCAAATGCTAAATGGCGTCATTGTGATGACACTCTGTATATCTCATGTGAAATCAAGAGTGGGGTTCACCCTTTCCCCATCAAATCACTCCTCACTCAATGGGTCAGTGAAGTCTGAGGCATGCCACTTTGAAGTCCACTCCCCACACACAGGTGCACGCACGCACGCACGCACGCACGCACACACACACACACACACACACACACACACACACACACACACACACACACACACACACACACACACACACACACACACACACACACAAAAACACAAAAACACAAACACACAAACACACACACAGACAGACAGAGACTGTGAATGGCAGTTTACTCTCAGTGAGTTTGTGTGAGTGAATCTCCAGTTCCTCATGTTACACTTGAGCCTTTCATCTCTGACCCCTCATATTAGAGAGAGCGAGGGAGAGAGAGAGAGAGAGAGAGAGAGAGAAATAAAGAGATAAATAGAACGAGAGGACCATGACAAAAAGAGAAGGAGTAATTGTATGGGTTCCTTCTCTATGTAACGTTAGAGCTCCACTCCATCATCTCACACCACCTCACCCCACCATGAAAAATTCACACCTATCGCTTTCAGTTAACAGACCACCAAATCGCTTTCTCATCAATATTGGAATGGGGAGAGAGACAGTACTCATACTTTAGCCAGTGCTTGAATCTACTGATTAGTGAATAGCATTGCTGGCAGCAGATAAGTCAAAAAATCAGCCACACACTGGCTATACCCACATGTTTGTCTCATATACCCATCCAGCCATCTTGTCAATTTTCCAGACTGAACTCAAAACAACCTTTTTAACCCTTTTCCTCTACAGGGCCTATAGGAAGTCTACACCACCTTGAACCTTTTCCACATTATGTTGCGTTACAAAGTGGGATTGAACCAGATTTCATCATCGTATCTACACAAAATATTCCATAATGTCAAAATGAAAATTAAATTCGACAAATATTTGCAAATGAATTAAAATGAGATAACAAAAAATATAGACGTTGCATAAGTAAAATCACCCCCTTTGTTTAAATTAGTTCAGAAGTACAATTTGGCTTAACAAATCACATAATAAGTCAAATGGACTCACTCTGTGTAAAATAATTATGGTTGACATGATTTTTGAATGACTCCTTCCTCTGTCTCCAACAGCTGCAAGATCCTTCTGTCAAGTATTGCACTTCAAGACCAGATTCAACTACAAAGACCAGGTAGATTTGAAAGCTTCATAAAGAAGGGCAGTGATGATTGGTAGATGGGTAACAATAACAAATCAGTCGTTGAATATATCTTTAGGCATGGTCAAGTTAATCATTATTTTGTGGATGATGTATTAAACCACCCAGACACATAAAATATGCAGTCGTCCTTCTGAACTGAGCTGAGCTGCAGGACAGGAAGGAAACTGGAAACTGCTGAGGGATATGACCCTGAGGAAATTGGGAATTTTAAAACAGCGACAGAGTTCAATGGCTGTGATGGGAGAAAACTGAGGATGGATCAACAACATTGTAGTGACTGCACAATAATGACCTAAATGACAGAGTGAAAAGAAGAATACAAATATACAGAATAAAAATATGCAACAAGGCATTAAAGTAATACTGAGAAAAAAAAGCAGCAAAGGAATACATTGTTTGGTCTAAATGAAAAGTCTTATTTTTGGGGCAAATCCAACACAACACATCACTGAGTAACTGCATCCTTATTTTCAAGCATGATGGTGGCTGCATCATTGTATGGGTACAGTGTGTTCGGGAAGTATTCAGACCCCTTCACTTTTTCCACATTTTGTTACGTTATAGCCTTATTTTAAAATGGATAAAATATCTCCACACAATACCCCATAATGACAAAGCGAAAACAGGTTAAGACATTTTTGCCAATTCATAAAAAATAAAAAAACAGAAATACCTTATTTACATAAGTATTCAGACCCTTTGCTATGAGAGTCGAAACTGAGCTCAGGTGCATCCTGTTTCTACTGATCATCCTTGAGATGTTTCTACAACTTGATTGGGGTCCACCTGTGGTAAATTCCATTGATTGGACATGATTTGGAAAGGCACACACCTGTCTATATAAGGGCCCACAGTTGACAGTGCATGTCAGAGCAAAAACCAAGCAATGAGGTTGAAGGAATTGTCTGTAGAGCTCCGAGACAGGATTGTGTCGAGGCACAGATCTGGGGAAGGGTACTAAAAAAATTCTGCAGCATTGAAGGTCCCCAAGAACACAGTGGCCTCCATCATTCTTAAATGGAAGATGTTTTGAACCACCAAGACTCTTCCTAGAGCTGGCAGCCCGGCCAAACTGAGCAATCGGGGGGAAGGGGAGGTGACCAAGAATCCAATGGTCACTCTGACAGAGCTCCGGAGTTCCTCTGTGGAGATGGGAGAACCTTCCAGAAGGACAACCACCTGTGCAGAACTCCACCAATCAGGCTTTTATGGTAGAGTGGCCAGACAGAAGCCACTCCTCAGTAAAAGGCACATGACAGCCCACTTGGAGTTTGCCAAAATGCCCCTAAAGGACTCTCAGACCATGAGAAACATGATTCTCTGGTGTGATGAAACCAAGATTGAACTTGGCCTAAGCATCACATCTGGAGGAAAGCTGGCACCAGCCCTACGGTGAAAAGTGTTGGTGGCAGCATCATGCTGTGGGGATGTTTTTCAAAGGCAGGGACTGGGAGACTAGTCAGGATCGAGGGAAAGATGAATGGAGTAAAGTACAGAGAGATCCTTGGTGAAAACCTGCTCCAGAGCACTCAGGACCTCAGACTGGGGCGAAGGTTCACCTTCCAACAGGACAATGAGCCTAAGCACACAGCCAAGACAATGCAGGAGTGGCTTCAGGACACGTCTCTGAATGTCCTTGAGTGGCCCGGCCAGAGCCCGAACTTGAACCCGATCGAACATCTCTGGAGAGACCTGAAAATAGCTGCGCAGCAACGCTTCCCATCCAACCTGACAGAACTTGAAAGCATCTGCCAAGAAGATTTGGAGAAACTCCCCAAATACAGGTGTACCAAGATTGTAGCGTCATACACAAGAAGGCTGTAATCCCTGCCAAAGGTGCTTCAACAAAATATTGAGTAAAGGGTCTGAATACTTATGTAAATGTGATATTTCATGTAAAAAATGTTTTTATTTGCAAACATTTAAAAAAAATGTTTTTTTTGCCTTGTCATTATGGGGTATTGTGTGTAGATTGATGAGGAAAATAAAACATTGAATCAATTTTAGAATAAGGCTGTAACGTTAAAAAAAAGTGGAAAAAGTCAAGGGGTCTGAAAACTTTCCGGATGCACTGTATGCTTGACATTGGCAAAGACTGGGGAGTTTTTTCTATAAACTGGATGGCGCTAAGCACAGTCCTAGACGAAAACCTGCTTCAGTCTGATTTACACCAGACACTGGGAGAGGAATTCACCTTTCAGCAGGACAATAACCTATTGTATGTCACAAAGCCAAATCTACACTGGAGTTGCTTACCACAAAGACAGTGAATGTTCCTGAGTGACCAAGTTTTTTACTATAATCTGCTTGAAAATCTATGGCAAGACTTGCTGTCTAGCCATTATTTACCCAGGCAAAAAATCCTAAAGGACTAGTTCCAAAATCTGATAGGATTTTTCTACTAGGGATCTACCAGAAATCATGAAAAACGGGGTTGACTTTCATATAAGGCACATATATTTAGCTATAACAAATTCCAATAGGATTCTGACACAGGTGACACAAAATCCTACAGGACTGTAAGAATCCTATAGGATCCAATATGATTCATTTTTATTTCCAATAGGGAAAAAGTAGTCCAATAGGATTGTGATAGAGGTGACACAAAATCCTATAGGATCGTGAGATTCCTATAGGATTCTATTGGAAAAATCACTAATCCTATAGGATTTTCTAACTAGCACCCCAACACCTTGACAGAGCATGAAGAATTTTGAAAAGAATAAGGGGCCAATATTGCACAATACAGGTGTGCAAAGCTCTTATGAGACTTACTCAAGAAGACTCACAGCTGTAATCACTGCCAAAGGTGTTTCTACCATCTATTGACTCGGGGATGAATACTTATCTAATCAAGGTGTATGAACGTTTTAGTTTTCATGAATCTTTAAAAATGTTAGAATTTTTCTTCCACTTTGAGTATTTTGTGTAGATCGTTGACCCCCCAAAATTGCAATTGAATCCATTTGAATCCCACTTTGTAACACAATTAAATGTGAAGAAATCGAATACCCTAGTCCGGCCATACCCTAGCCCGGCCATACCCTACCCCAGCCATACCCTAGCCCGGCCATACCCTACCCCAGCCATACCCTAGCCCGGCCCTACCCTACCCCGGCCATACCCTAGCCCGGCCATACCCTACCCCGGCCATACCCTTCCCCGGCCATACCCTTCCCCGGCCCTACCGTACCCCGGCCATACCCTACCCCGGCCATACCCTACCCCGGCCATACCCTTGCCCGGATGATGTTGGGCCAATTGTGCGCCGCCCTTTGAGACACCAAATCACGGACAGTTGTGATACAGCCTGTTGTCCTACATTGCCCACACTGTCCAGCCTGGTCTAGTGTGCCATGCCTTGTAGGGACTAGGGACTCAGAGGGAGACAGCAGGAGCTTTCATCTGTATTCTCTCACTGTCACCCATAAAGGGAAATTCTGGTGTAATTCTATAGCTTACTGTAGTTCCATGGACAATTCTCAATGGGACACTCATCGACAGGCACTCACACACGCAAGCAAAAATGCCCGGATGCATGCACGCGCACACACACACACACACACACACACACACACACACACACACACACACACACACACACACACACACACACACACACACACACACACACACACACACACACACACACACACACACACATACACACACACACAGTGACATAAAGTCTCAAACACATCAGGTTTTATCAAAAGCTTGCTCCCATACTTTCAGTTCCCTCCATGCGGTCTCAAACACAAACACCCACACACTGACACACACTCACACACACACTCACACGTTGAAAAACAGCTGATTGACCACGTCCACGTCCAAAACCTTCAGTGATTTCTCAACCCCATTTCTCACCAAGCCGCATGTTTGCTTCACACCGAACCACCTCTTCTGTCTGCGCGTCTGTGTGATACTAAACGGTACGATGAATAATCACATTTTGAACAAGTGTGTCCTTCCGACGTCAATGGGAAAAGGTGGTTTCCAGCTTGACCTTATTCACAGATATAAAATGTGTTTATTTAGTCACAGTGTTTGGAACTGTTGGTCTGTTTCCGGTCTGGTCAACAGATATCACATTACAAAATGAAATGACAGCAAGATGTTTACTTCATGTGTATTATGTGCCATTATTGTTTAAATGTGCAGCGATCCTGATCTCTGCTTTTACAGAAATGGGCCGTCAGCGCAATGACATTGACACCCTTGTCCTTGGTGTCATACTGAAAATGTTGTGAGAGTGTGGAGATGTACCAGGGACTGAAAGGGTGACATACTGAATGGCATGTCTTTCAGGAGGACGATGAGGTGGCACGATGACATGAGAGAATGATTGCTGGAGTGTGCCAGTGGAAAGAGGGGTTAACTTCCACCCAACCTCCCTTTTCATGTTTCTGTCTCTTCTCTGCACAGGATAACATGAACCGCAACAGATGGGACCCCCATAACCCCCTGTCCCATGTCCCCCTGTCTCGTCACACACACACGCCGCCCCCTCCTAACTAAGCCAAGCACATGGTCTCCTTTTTCTTGAGAGGGGTTTAGGCCCCGTTGCCATAGCCAATTAGTCTGGCTGACTGCATCCTGGACTAATCAGCTCAGCTGTCCTCACACACACACACACACACACACACACACACACACACACACACACACACACACTCTTAACTCCTATTGTCTCCAGCATATCCACTTGTGTTTACATGATCAATGCATGTCTCTATGTTAGGGATTGTGTGAGTAGTATTCACACCCCTTGACTTTTTCCACATTTTCTTCTGTTACAAAGTGGTAATAATTTAAATGGATTTAATTGTCTTTTTTTTATCAACGATCTAAACAAAATACTTGAATGTCAAAGTGGAAGAAAATGTTTAACATTTGTAAAAAACAAACAAACAAATAAAACAAATATATATTGATTTGACAGGTATTCATCATCCTGAGTTGCCATAGCAATAGATTTTCAAGCAGATTTAAGTCGAAACTGTAACTCGGATACTCAGGGACATTCACTGTCTTCTTGGTAAGCAACTCCAGTGTATATTTGTCCTTGTCTTAGGTTGTTGTCCTGCTGAAAGGGGAATTAATCTCCCAGTGTCTGGTGGAAAGCAGACTGAACCAGATTTTTCTCTAGGATTTTGCCTGTGCTTAGCTCCATTCCATTTATTTTTTATCCTGAAATGCTCCCTAGGCCTTAACAACTACAAGCATACCCATAATATGAGGCAGCCACCACAATGCTTGAAAATATGGAGAGTGGTACTCAGTAATGTTTTGCATTGGATTTGCCCCAAACATAACACTTTGTATTCAGGACAAAAAGTTAACTGCTTTGCCACATTTTTATGCATTACTTTAGTGCCTTGTTGCAAACAGGGTGTATGTTTTGGTTTATTTTATTCTGAAGAGGCTTCCTTCTTTTCATCGATTTTCTCCTGTCGCAGCCTTTAAACTCTGTAACTGTTTTAAAGTCACCATTGGCCTCACGGTGAAATCCCTGAGCGGTTTCCTTCCTCTCCGGCAACTGAGTTACGAAGGACACCTGTATCTTTGTAGTGACTGGACGTATTGATACACCACCCAAAGTGTAATTAATAACTTCACCATCCTCAAAGAGATATTCAATGTCAGATTTTTTTATTTATTCACCCATCAACCAATAGGTGCCCTTCTTGGCGAGGCATTGGAAAATCTCCTTGGTCTTTGTGGTTGAATTTGGGTTTAAAGATAATTGTGTGTGTAGGGTACAAAGATGAAGTAGTCATTCAAAAATCATGTTGAAATAAATAATGTTAAACACTATTAAAGTCACCACTATTGTCCATGCAACATAGTGACTTGTTAAGCAAATGTTTATTTGGAGTGTGTGTGTGTGTGTGTGACACACATGTACACACTCGCGTACACATACGTGCTCGTTATGGATACTCCTCAGTTCGAGCCACTCCTTGGTAAACATTCAGAACATATGAAGGAAGTCAAATTATGGAACAAAACTTAAATACACAGATGAAAAACTATACGAAAATGGATAGAAATAGTTATGCCTCGTAAAAATAGCCTTTGAAGGCACGACAAATGCTAACGTGCAGTTTTTCTGAAAGTGACTAACTCAGACAGAGGGTATAAATAAATGTGTGACAATCCATGTGGTCTATAACGAAGGAACAATTGACTACTTCGCTCACACCAGAACTGTGTGGCACCAAGTGACAAAGATGGAGAGGAAGAAAGATGCAAAGTTAAGAACTGCAATGGATGCATGTTTGTTTTTGTAATCCAGGAATCTATCTAGATTTTTTGGAGATTGAATAGTTGTATATGTTTTTTCACTAGTGCTTTCTCTCTCTCTCTCTCTCTCTTTTTCTCTCTCTCTCTCTTTTTCTCTCTCTTTCTCTCTCTCTCTCTCTCTCTCTCTTTTTCTCTCTCTTTCTCTCTCTCTCTCTCTCTCTCTTTTTTTCTCTCTCTCTCTCTCTTTCTCTCTCTCTCTCTTTCTCTCTCTCTCTCTTTCTGTATATTTCTGCTTTACTAAATCAGTCCTCCTATTGAATGTTTCTCACTGTACGTGGTTTTGGTTGAGTACATTAATTTACAGTATGTGCACATTGTTTCAGCTTTACAATATAAACACACAAAGGACAACACACTCAACAACACACTCAACACACAAAGTGAAAGGGCTCAGTCAGCACTAGAGCCACACACAGCCATTCTGGCTTCCTCAACTGCAGGCTACGGTCTCAATTAGTTTCTTCTGTGCCGAGTGGTCTGGGCAAAAACATTCACTTTCACACACTTTCACTTCAATTTACTTCATACACACGTGCCCAACGAGGCTCTGTGTTCGCATGGGCAAGTGTGTATGTGTGTTTAAAAGTGTGCGTGGTGCGTGTGTGTGTGTGTGTGTGTGTGTGTGTGTGTGTGTGTGTGGGTGCGTGCATGAGTGTGGATGGGTTTGGTTAGATACTTTGAGTGAAAACATAGAGATTTAGTAACAGGGGAAGTGATAAAATGATTTGGAAACATGGGAAAGTGTTGGATTGCAATACTTGACATAGAGAGAGTGGCAGAGAGAGTACTGAGAGTACTGTGTTGCAAGGGTGTATTCTGAACATGGTGTAAAATCCAACACATGCTGTGTAACAGTTTTAACACACAATAAATGCAGGCAGGCCAGGATTCGACTTCCATCCATGTTTGAGTACGTCGGGAGATGACGTGTAACCCGGCCACTAGGGGCAACAGCGAGCACTGTTACCTTCAAATAGGTTTCAGTTGTGAATGTGGATGGTGGATGGGTGTAAGCATCTGCCTCTGACACCAAAGGTTACATGTTTTATTGATAGATATGTTTTAAGCCTATGCCAATCCTTAACCCTTACCTTAACCATTCGGAGTTAATGCCTAACCGTAACCTTAAACACTTCGGAATTTAACGTTTGGGAAACACGGATGAATTCTGATATGGGACTGTGAGAGCTTGTAGATAAATGACCACCTTTGTGCTAAAACACACACACACACACATACACACGCACACACACACCCGCACACACACCCGCACACACACCCGCACAAACCTTGCCACCATCCATTGCGCTGCTAAGGCCTGTGAACAGTCGCTACTACACACCCTTGACTTCCTGTGAGACAGGAAATAGGTCAGAGTGGACATTTGCGTGAGAAAAAGAGGGAACTATGTAGATTTTCCTGACATCACATTCACACAGTCTCTTGAAATAACCAGGGTTGTGTTTTTCTCTCTCACACTCTCCAATCTCAGAAGCCGCAAAAGCAGAAACCCTTCTCGTCATTGTCTGGACTTTGTATATTTTTTTCATAGTATATCAGTCTATATTTCTCTGTTTTATAGACGGAGATGTGACACATTATGTATTAGGAAACATGCATGTCCCCTTTAAGAACAATGAAGTATCATTAGGATAGCAGATTAAGCTAAGTGCTAATTGCTAAACGAATGCAAATTTCTCAGAAGTGAAGATATGACTCATTGTGGTGCTTCGTAGAATCTCCATGAGAGGAGATTTGGACAACGTAGGCAGCTTGCACCATGAGTCTTTATGGCCAGGGATTGAGAAATAATCACCACAATCAGATTACATATGTGTTTGTGCTCACTGAATATGAGTCATTTAAACTGGTAATAAGCTACGGCTTTGTGCACAAGGACACTTAGTTGGCGTAACATGTTAGGCTATGGGAAACATCACCTTCAATGTTTCTCATATCATTCTTTCCACATGGGTTACTACTTTTGTAGAGTATTGATTGATTTCCATGGAAAGTTTGGTTGTTGTTAGCCTAGGCCTATTGTAGGGTATTCAACTCTGACCCTACAAGGTCCGGAGTACTGCTGCTTTTTTGTTCTACCTAATTAGTAAATGCACCTGTAAAGGACGTCACAATGCTTGCTTAGCGAGTACCACTTCCTCCTGATTCGGCTCACACCCAAGCTAGAACCCAGGAACTGCCTTGCTATGACACGTCACCGCCCTCCTGAAGCGTCTTACCAGTTTGGAGCCACGCAAAAAGCTAGCTATTCGCTATTCGCTGGAGCAAGTGGGGACACTTCAGACTGAGGAGTAAGTGCTCCATACCCACCTGGTGTCCCAGATCTAAACCAGTCCCTGATTAGAGGGGAGGATTTTGGCTCAAATTAGCCAAAATCTGGGGAAAACACTGCAGAACCCTAAACCTCACAGACACAGACATGCCAATCGTCAGGTTTGGGGAGTAACTGATTACATGTAATCTGATTACAAAAAAACAGAAGTGTAACTGCGTTACGAGCAAAAATATTGTAATCAGATTACAGATACTTTTTGAAAAAATAGATTATTACTTCTTTGATTACTTTTGAATTCAGAAAGAATGCGAAAAAAAATACATTATGACACCTTTCTGTTTCCTTGTTGACATTCAATTCTGCATTGAAAAAAGGTGCAAGTTTAAATGAATTCCACCTGAGCAAGTCCGACCTAAGGTCAGAAACCACTATGATGACACACCAAATGCGTTTGATGGATCCTTTTTGTCTTTTTCTAATGTTTCTGAAGGGGAAAGTAATCCAAAAGTTACTGAAAGTGATCAGATTACGTTACAGATTACAATTGTGGACATGTAACTGATTACAGGTAACTGATTTAGAAAGTAGTCTACCTAACCCTGCCAATCATCCCATCTCTCCAACAATGCTCTGTTTCCTTCCTTTGGGGTGCTCTGGGCTACTCTTTGGCTGCGGTTGCCAGATCTGAGGGAAAAGCCCCCTTAAACTCATGCTATTGATGCCAAAATGGGTGCCAGACCAGGGAAAGGAAGAGCAGGGGAAACGACACTCTTTGATGAGGAGCTCAGTCTGCCTGTGTCTATGTGTGTGTGAGTGTGTGTGTATCTCCTTGTACCGCCTGTGTGTGACCGCTGTGTATACACACGGGACTAGGTTTGTGGGGGGCACAAAGTGGAGGGAGAGGGGGATAGTGGGTGAGGGTTTGGTGGTTAACCCCAAACATTAGAGGGAGAAATGCTCCTGTCTCATGTGCCTGGTGTGTGGGTGCTTTACGGCCTTCCTAGGCAGGAACCAGAGAGGAAGCTGGGGGGGAAGGAAGTCCTGTAACTACCCCCAGAACACCCTCACACCACTGGAGAGTAGAGAGGAGGACAGACCACCCAGAGAGAGAGAGAGAGAGAGAGAGAGAGAGAGAGAGAGAGAGAGAGAGAGAGAGAGAGAGAGAGAGAGAGAGAGAGAGAGAGAGAGAGAGAGAGAGACAGAGAGAGAGAGAGAGACAGACAGACAGACAGACAGACAGACAGACAGACAGACAGACAGACAGACAGACAGACAGACAGACAGACAGACAGACAGACAGACAGACACATTAGTATTTATAACAATAACTTATGAATCCCTTTCAGACTGTACCTTGCAAGCACCAAATATTCATTCAATCTTCTACTATACAATGAGCCCAAAAATTCCACATAATCCACAAACTAATGGGAATCAGAGTATATTCTATCAAAACAGTATGGGAATTGCCACAGGAAATAAGCCCAACTGCAGAGGGTTAATTCAGGTTAATTGAGGACAAAGATCCATTGGTTCATAGAAAATGAATTCATAGATACATACATACATAAAGTCACTTGGTGTGTAATGCTAGAGAGGGCGACACACAGACGAGGTTAAACACAGCTGATTAAAAAGCAGTTGGTAACTGCAGAAACCATACACTCACTGCCTTTAGTGATGTGGGAAACAGAGAGCGCTGTCGGAGCTCTCTCATCTCTACCCACAGCAGTGTGTAGGCACACACACACACACACACACACACACACACACACACACACAGAATTTACACACTGTCACGATTTACTGATTTAATAGTCTACTCACATGCTGAAGCATTGGGCTATGTCGTTGTGCTACCGTTTCTACCATGGGTTGGCAAACACACTCACTCTCCCAGCTCCTGGGTTAGGCAGTGCCAGACATTAGGGGGGTAACTGATCAGGCCTGTGTCTTTGGATGGCTGCCATTTTGGCTCTAACTAGAAACATTAGCATCAGTGCCAGGAATGCCACCTGCACTTGATTGTAATCACGGTGCTCAGTTTCCAGATGATGGTTTACATACGTTCTCTTCATGGGCTTCCTATTCTGACCTCTGTTCCGTTCACTGGGCAATAAAATGACTCAGTGACTTTCCACAATATGTTTTTCATCCATCCTTGAAGTCTTAATAGATCAGTGGCCGTGTATAAAGCTGACTATGGCAAATGGTGTTGTTGGAGGTGGTTGAGAAGAGAGGGAGAGGAGGAGAGGAGGAGAGAGGTTGAGAAGGAGAGAGGGAGAGGAGGAGAGAGGGAGAGAGGGAGAGGAGAGGAGGAGGGAGAGGAGAGGAGGAGAGAGGGAGAGGAGGAGAGAGGGAGAGAGGTTGAGAAGGAGAGAGGGAGAGGAGGAGAGAGGGAGAGGAGGAGAGAGAGAGGAGAGAGAGGGAGGAGGAGAGAGGGAGAGAGGTTGAGAAGAGAGGGAGAGGAGGAGAGGAAGAGAGAGGTTGAGAAGGAGAGAGGGAGAGGAGGAGAGAGGGAGAGAGGTTGAGAAGGAGAGAGGGAGAGGAGGAGAGGGGAGAGGAGGAGAGGAGGAGAGGAGGAGAGAGGTAGAGAAGGAGAGAGGGAGAGAGGTTGAGAAGGAGAGAGGGAGAGGAGGAGAGGAGGAGAGAGGTAGAGAAGGAGAGAGGAAGAGGAAGAGAGAGGGAGAGAGGTTGAGAAGGAGAGAGGGAGGGGAGGAGAGAGGGAGAGGAGGAGAGAGGTAGAGGAGGAGAGAGGGAGAGGAGGAGAGAGGGAGAGGAGGAGAGGAGGAGAGAGGGAGAGAAGGAGAGAGGGAGAGGAGGAGAGGAGGAGAGAGGTAGAGAAGGAGAGAGGGAGAGGAGAAGAGAGGGAGAGGAGGAGAGAGGGAGAGGAGGAGAGGGAGAAAAGGAAAGAGGGATAGGAGGAGAGAGAGAGAGAAAGTGAGAGGGAGAGGAGGAGAGAGGAAGAGGAGAGAAGAAGAGAGGAAGAGAAAGTGAGAGGGAGAGGAGGAGAGAGGAAGAGGAGAGAAGAAGAGAGGGAGAGGGGGAAAGAAGGAAAGAATGAGAGAGGGAGAGGAGGAGAGAGGGAGAGAAGGAGAGAGGTTGAGAAAGGCAAGAGGGAGAGGAGAAGGGAGAGGATTGAGGGATAGAAGGCAATTGGGAGAGTAGGGGAGGGGTAAAGGAGAGAGGGAGAGAAGGCGAGAGGGAGAGGAGAAAGGGGAGAGAAGGAAAGAATGAGAGAGGGAGAGGGGGAGAGAGGGAGGGAAGGAGAGAGGGAGAAGGCAAGAGGGAGTGGAGAAGGGAGAGGAGAGAGGGATAGAAGGCGATTGGGAGAGTAGGAGAGAGGTAAAGGAGAGACGGAGAGATGGAGAGAGGGAGAGGAGGAAGGGGGAGAAGAGAGAGAAGGTGAGTGGGAGAGGAAGACAAGAAGAGTGGGTTATTAGGAGATTGATGGAAAGTCCCTTATTCTCTGGCCAAGTCAGTAAGTTCCACTGACTGGGCTGTGACTCACTGTGGCATCATGGTGCTGAGACACAGTCAGGCGACGCAGACGGAGAGGGCCACTAGCGCTAAGACCAGACTACATGCAAAAGAGCACCGATACAATTCTAGTGAATTCACACCAGGCACCTAGGCAGCATGGTAACAGGTATTAAAACTCTAGTCCAGTACAACTACCTAAACCTCTAACCACACCCGCGTCCATGTAACTATTAGCAGAGTGTGAATTCAGTTTGGATACAGTTAAAGAATGGTGGAACACAGAGAACATTCAGTTTGGATACAGTTAAAGAATGATAGAACACATTGAACATTCAGTTTGGATACAGTTAAAGAATGGTGGAACACATTGAACATTCAGTTTGGATACAGTTAAAGAATGGTGGAACATATTGAACATTCAGTTTGGATACAGTTAAAGAATGGTGGAACACATTGAACATTCAGTTTGGATACAGTTAAAGAATGGTGGAACACATTGAACATTCAGTTTGGATAGTGTTAAAGAATGGTGGAACACAGAGAACATTCAGTTTGGATACAGTTAAAGAATGGTGGAACACATTGAACATTCAGTTTGGATACAGTTAAAGAATGGTGGAACACAGAGAACATTCAGTTTGGATACAGTTAAAGAATGGTGGAACACAGCGAACAGTCAGTTTGGATACAGTTAAAGAATGATGGAACACAGAGAACATTCAGTTTGGATACAGTTAAAGAATGGTGGAACACAGAGAACATTCAGTTTGGATACAGTTAAAGAATGGTGGAACACAGAGAACATTCAGTTTGGATACAGTTAAAGAATGGTGGAACACAAAGAACATTCAGTTTGGATACAGTTAAAGAATGGTGGAACACAGAGAACATTCAGTTTGGATAGTTAAAGTTAAAGAATAAAGAATGGTGGAACACAGAGAACATTCAGTTTGGATACAGTTAAAGAATGGTGGAACACAGCGAACATTCAGTTTGGATACAGTTAAAGAATGGTGGAACACAGAGAACATTCAGTTTGGATACAGTTAAAGAATGGTGGAACACAGAGAACATTCAGTTTGGATACAGTTAAAGAATGGTGGAACACAGAGAACATTCAGTTTGGATACAGTTAAAGAATGGTGGAACACAAAGAACATTCAGTTTGGATACAGTTAAAGAATGGTGGAACACAGCGAACATTCAGTTTGGATACAGTTAAAGAATGGTGGAACACAGAGAACATTCAGTTTGGATACAGTTAAAGAATGGTGGAACACAAAGAACATTCAGTTTGGATACAGTTAAAGAATGGTGGAACACAGCGAACATTCAGTTTGGATACCAAGCAAGTCTCTGGTTGACCCTGTTTTACTGACTTTAGCCATTTCATGTCAATCCGTTCCCTCTGCTGAAATGAACCGGTCATTTTGAAACTTGTTGTTTCATCACACCCTCTCCGTGTTCCTCATGTGTAGGTGTTTACTTCGTGAATGTGAACATGTGTGGACGTGTTAACCGTTGTTCTTGTGGTTCGCCTGACTGTGTGGGCCTCTAGCTAATTCAAGTCATCTTCACATGATCCACGACAGCATCTTCATGAGGTTATTGACCAAACTCTTTCGTCTAGCTCCTCGTCTTTCTATTGTTCTCCTCTCCTCCAGGTTCCTCCTCCCTAATTTCTTGTCCCTCCTTTCTCTCAGTCCTTGTCCCTCCTTTCTCTCAGTCCTTGTCCCTCCTTTCTCTCAGTCCTTGTCCCTCCTTTCTCTCAGTCCTTGTCTCTCCTTTCTCTCAGTCCTTGTCCCTCCTTTCTCTCAGTCCTTGTCCCTCCTTTCTCTCAGTCCTTGTCTCTCCTTTCTCTCAGTCCTTGTCTCTCCTTTCTCTCAGTCCTTGTCTCTCCTTTCTCTCAGTCCTGTCCCTCCTTTCTCTCAGTCCTTGTCCTCCTTTCTCTCAGTCCTTCTCCTCTCAGTCCTTGTCCTCTCCTTTTCTCTCAGTCCTTGTCCCTCCTTTCTCTCAGTCCTTGTCCCTCCTTTCTCTCAGTCCTTGTCCCTCCTTTTTCAGTCCTTGTCCCTCCTTTCTCTCAGTCCTTGTTCCTCCTTTCTCTCAGTCCTTGTCTCTCCTTTCTCTCAGTCCTTGTCCCTCCTTTCTCTCAGTCCTTGTCCCTCCTTTCTCTCAGTCCTTGTTCCTCCTTTCTCTCAGTCCTTGTCTCCTCCTTTCCCCTCAGTCCTTGTCCCTCCTTTCTCTCAGTCCTTGTCCCTCCTTTCTCTCAGTCCTTTTCAGTCCTGTCCCTTTCTCTCAGTCATTGTCCCTACTTTCTCTCAGTCCTTGTCCCTCCTTTCTCTCAGTCCTTGTCTCTCCTTTCCTCAGTCCTTGTCCCTCCTTTCTCTCAGTCCTTGTCCCTCCTTTCCCTCAGTCCTTGTCCCTCCTTTCTCTCAGTCCTTGTTCCTCCTTTCTCTCAGTCCTTGTCCCTCCTTTCTCTCAGTCCTTGTCTCTCCTTTCCCTCAGTCCTTGTCCCTCCTTTCTCTCAGTCCTTGTCCCTCCTTTCCCTCAGTCCTTGTCCCTCCTTTCTCTCAGTCCTTGTTCCTCCTTTCTCTCAGTCCTTGTCCTTCCTTTCTCTCAGTCCTTGTCCCTCTGGCTCCACCAGTCTGCAGCAACATCAAAGGTACAGAAAGCATCCACAACTACTACAACTATTAACTCAATACGTTGTCTTGGTAAAAAAAAAGTACACTTCGTACCCTTCACCTCGTCTACA
The DNA here is from genome assembly GCF_018296145.1 of Oncorhynchus tshawytscha. Taxonomy (NCBI): domain Eukaryota; kingdom Metazoa; phylum Chordata; class Actinopteri; order Salmoniformes; family Salmonidae; genus Oncorhynchus; species Oncorhynchus tshawytscha. The sequence continues at coordinate 13,169,118 of NC_056451.1, read as the reverse complement.
CCACCACACACGTGCTCACTCCACCACACACATACACACAGACATTTTGTTGCTGTTGCTCAGGATCCAAGCAAATGTTGCATAGTGGGAGTGTCTTTGATCTGTGCTGTGTTGAGATGTTTATGTGCCCTCAGTCGTTTAGTGGTCCTCAGAAGACTTAATTAATAGTGAGGGGTTGTGAGGAGGCTGTTTACCTCTCCACAAAGTCTTTATAGAGATGCAGTAGATTGACCTGTGCAACTCGACTGATATTGATTCATCTGTTGAATCAATCTGTCTTGTGTGTGTGTGTTTCTGTGTGTGTGTGTGTGTATGCGCGTCCGTGTGTCTGTGTGTGTGGGTATGTTTGTTTATTTAACCCTTATTGTACCAGGTAAGTTGACTGAGAACACATTCTCTGTTGGTCGAGGGGGATGGGGAGCAACCCCATTCCCGATTTGACTTCTCACTCCTGTGTATGTGTGTGTGGGTGTTTGTCTGTGTATGTGTGTTTGTTTGTGTGCTTGAAAGCAGAACCTTACATTTGAATCCTGTTGCTTTCGATTGTGTCTTATTTGGAGTGACTCATGCTGTAGTTGTGAAACCATAGTGGTATTATTGCTGACTAATGGCCCTGCATTAAGTAAGATTACAGCCATTGTCACTGGGTTGAGTAACGTACCTGGGTTTGATACTGAAGGAGAAACGCATGCTGAGACAGACAAAAGGATAATGACTCTTGGGGTGGTCGATACTCTGAAGTGGCTTCCCCTCCTTGCCCCCCTGTCCTTCATCTGAACTGATCTGACAAGGCACCTGCTCCAGTAACAAGTTTCAAGGCATCATCCTCTAGTAGGGATAGTTCAAAAACACACTCTATCAGCCTGATGGAGATTTTTATGGACTAGAGGGCTCTTGGCAGGCTTCCATAATAATCCCTCTTGGGAGGTTTCCTCACAATGCCACCATAGACGTTTTCAAGTAGGAGTTTTTTCCACAGAGCTCACCAGATACGCTCTTGGAAGGACTGATGTCACAGAGGGAATTCTAGACAAACTGACGTAAACAATGATAGTTGTGTTTGTTTCCCCTTGAGACTGGATTAGCTGACTGGTATTGCCTTGTCCACACCCTAACAACCCTTGTTTATGATGTGTGTGTGAGAGTGTGTGAGACGGTGTGTGTGAGAATGTGTTGTATTAATCCATAAATCCATAAATCTGGTTCTTTGTTTTCTGATCTTTGTTGTTCTCCATGCTGTCTGGGTTTGTGTTTTGAGTGTGAATGTGTGTGTGTGTTTGTGTGTCTGCCTGCCTGCCTGTCAGCATGCCGCCAGTACGTTTACATCCAATATGCTTGTATAGCTTGTGTGCATATTGTGTGTTTACATGTGTGTGTATGTGAATCCATATGTATGCATGTCTATGTGTTCTGGTGGGGTACGTTAGTGTGGATTACAGCCAAACGGGCTCGTGCCGGGGGACTTCCTCCTCTCAACCTGTTGTGGTTAGAAAGAGGAGCACCTTGAACAAAAAGCTTCTCTCCCTTTTCTTTCGTGGTTTGTTGTGTCTCGTCTCTGAAGTATAGTTAGAGAGACTCTTCTTTCATCCTGTGAGTAGGAGGAGCAGTGTGGTGTTTGAAGCTGGCCTCTTTCCCAAAAACACCGGGCA
>NC_056451.1:13122469-13162469 GCF_018296145.1 Oncorhynchus tshawytscha | reverse complement strand
CTCTGTCTCTTTCCCTGTCTCTCTGTCTCTTTCCCTGTCTCTGGCTCTTTCCCTGTCTCTCTGTCTCTTTCCTGTCTCTCTGTCTCTTTCCCTCTCTCTGTCTCTTTTTCTCTCTGTCTCTTTCCCATCTCTCTCTGTCTCTTTCCCTGTCTCTCTGTCTCTTTCCCTCTCTCTGTCTCTTTTCTCTCTGTCTCTTTCCCTGTCTCTCTGTCTCTTTCCCCCTGTCTCTTTCCCTGTCTCTCTGTCTCTTTCCCTGTCTCTCTGTCTCTTTCCCTGTCTCTCTGTCTCTTTCCCTCTCTCTCTGTCTCTTTCCCTCTCTCTCTGTCTCTTTCCCTCTCTCTGTCTCTTTCCCTGTCTCTCTCTGTCTCTTTCCCTCTCTCTCTGTCTCTTTCCCTCTCTCTCTGTCTCTTTCCCTCTCTCTCTGTCTCTTTCCCTGTCTCTGTCTCTTTCCCTGTCTCTCTCTTTCCTGTCTCTCTGTCTCTTTCCCTCTCTCTCTCTGTCTCTTTCTGTCTCTTTCCCATCTCTCTCTGTCTCTTTCCCTGTCTCTCTGTCTCTTTCCGTCTCTCTGTCTCTTTCCTCTCTCTCTGTCTCTTTCCCTCTCTCTCTGTCTCTTTCCCTCTCTCTGTCTCTTTCCCTCTCTCTCTGTCTTTCCCTTTCTCTGTCTCTTTCCCTCTCTCTCTGTCTCTTTCCTCTCTCTCTGTCTCTTTCCCGTCTCTTTCTGTCTCTCTGTCTATTTCCCGTCTCTCTCTGACTCTTTCCCGTCTCTCTCTGTCTCTTTCCCGTCTCTCTGTCTCTTTCCTGTCTCTCTGTCTCTTTCCCGTCTCTCTCTGTCTCTTTCCCGTCTCTCTCTGTCTCTTTCCCTCTCTCTCTGTCTCTTTCCCTGTCTCTGTCTCTTTCCCTGTCTCTTTCCCTGTCTCTGTCTCTTTCTCTCTCTCTCTGTCTCTTTCCCGTCTCTCTGTCTCTTTCCCTCTCTCTGTCTCTTTCCCGTCTCTCGGTCTCTTTCCCTGTCTCTGGCTCTTTCCCTGTCTCTCGGTCTCTTTCCCGTCTCTCTGTGTCTTTCCCTCTCTCTGTCTCTTTCCCTCTCTCTCTGTCTCTTTCCCATCTCTCTCTGTCTCTTTCCCTGTCTCTTTCCCGTCTCTCTGTCTCTTTCCCTCTCTCTGTCTCTTTCCCGTCTCTCGGTCTCTTTCCCTGTCTCTGTCTCTTTCCCTGTCTCTCTGTCTCTTTCCCGTCTCTCTGTGTCTTTCCCTCTCTCTGTCTCTTTCCCTGTCTCTCTCTCCCTGTCTCTCTGTCTCTTTCTTTCTCTCTGTCTCTTTCCCATCTCTCTGTCTCTTTTCTCTCTGTCTCTTTCCCTGTCTCTGTCTCTTTCCCTCTCTCTCTGTCTCTTTCCCTGTCTCTCGGTCTCTTTCCCTGTCTCTCTTTCCCTCTCTTTCCTCTCTCTCTGTCTCTTTCCCTCTCTCTCTGTCTCTCTGTCTCTTTCCTCTCTCTCTTTCTCTCTCTCTCTGTCTCTTTCCCTCTCTCTCTGTCTCTTTCCCTCTCTCTGTCTCTTTCCCTCTCTCTGTCTCTTTCCTGTCTCTCTGTCTCTTTCCCTCTCTCTGTCTCTTTCCCTGTCTCTGTCTCTTTCTCTCTCTCTGTCTCTTGCCCTGTCTCTGTCTCTTTCCCTCTCTCTCTGTCTCTTTCCCTCTCTGTCTCTTTCCCTCTCTCTCTGTCTCTTTCCCTGTGTCTCTGTGTCTTTCCCTGTCTCTCTGTCTCTTTCCCTCTCTCTGTCTCTTTCCCTCTCTCTGTCTCTTTCCCGTCTCTCGGTCTCTTTCCCGTCTCTCTGTGTCTTTCCCTCTCTCTGTCTCTTTCCCTCTCTCTCTGTCTCTTTCCCTCTCTCTCTGTCTCTTTCCCTGTCTCTCTCTGTCTCTTTCCCTCTCTCTCTGTCTCTTCTCTGTCTCTTTCTCTCTCTGTCTCTTTCCCTCTCTCTCTGTCTCTTTCCCTCTCTCTCTGTCTCTTTCCCTCTCTCTCTGTCTCTTTCCCTCTCTCTGTCTCTTTTTCCTCTGTCTCTGTCTCTTTCCCTCTCTCTCTGTCTCTTTCCCTGTCTCTTTCTGTCTCTTTCCCTGTCTCTCTGTCTCTTTCCCTCTTTCTGTCTCTTTCCTCTCTCTCTGTCTCTTTCCCTGTCTCTCTGTCTCTTTCCCTCTCTCTGTCTCTTTCCCTCTCTCTCTGTCTCTTTTCTCTCTCTCTCTCTCTGTCTCTTTCCCATCTCTCTCTGTCTCTTTCCCTCTCTCTGTCTCTTTTTCTCTCTGTCTCTGTCTCTTTCCCTCTCTCTGTCTCTTTCCTGTCTCTCTGTCTCTTTCCCTGTCTCTGGTCTCTTTCCCTGTCTCTCTGTCTCTTTCCCTCTCTCTGTCTCTTTCCCTCTCTCTGTCTCTTTCCCTCTCTCTCTGTCTCTTTTCTCTCTGTCTCTTTCCCTCTCTCTGTCTCTTTCCCTCTCTCTGTCTCTTTCCCTCTCTCTGTCTCTGTCTCTTCTCTTTCCCTCTCTCTCTGTCTCTTTCCCCTCTCTCTCTGTCTCTTTCCCTCTCTCTGTCTCTTTCCCTCTCTCTCTGTCTCTTTCCCTGTCTCTCTGTCTCTTTCCCTCTCTCTCTGTCTCTTTCCCTCTCTCTCTGTCTCTTTCCCCTCTCTCTCTGTCTCTTTCCCTGTCTCTGTCTCTTTCCTTCTCTCTGTCTCTTTCCCTCTCTCTCTGTCTCTTTCCCGTCTCTCTCTGTCTCTTTCCCTCTCTCTCTGTCTCTTTCCTTTCTCTCTGTCTCTTTCCCTGTCTCTCTGTCTCTTTCCCGTCTCTCTCTGTCTCTTTCCCTCTCTCTCTGTCTCTTTCCCGTCTCTCTGTCTCTTTCCCTGTCTCTCTGTCTCTTTCCCTGTCTCTGTCTCTTTCCCTCTCTCTGTCTCTTTCCCTCTCTCTGTCTCTTTCTCTCTCTCTTTCTCTTTCTTTCATCTCTCTCTGTCTCTTTCCCTGTCTCTTCTCTCTGTCTCTTTCCCTCTCTCTGTCTCTTTCCCGTCTCTCTGTCTCTTTCCCTGTCTCTGGCTCTTTCCCTGTCTCTGTCTCTTTCCCGTCTCTCTGTGTCTTTCCCTCTCTCTGTCTCTTTTCTCTCTCTCTCTCTCTCTCTGTCTCTTTCCCGTCTCTCTGTCTCTTTCCCTCTCTCTGTCTCTTTCCTCTCTGTCTCTCTCTCTCTTTCCTGTCTCTCTCTGTCTCTTTCCCTCTCTCTGTCTCTTTCCCTCTCTCTGTCTCTTTCCTCTCTCTCTGTCTCTTTCCCTGTCTCTCTGTCTCTTTCCCTCTCTCTCTGTCTCTTTCCCTCTCTCTCTGTCTCTTTCCCTCTCTCTCTCTTTCCTCTCTCTCTGTCTCTTTCCCTCTCTCTGTCTCTTTCCCTCTCTCTCTGTCTCTTTCCCTCTCTCTGTCTCTTTCCCTGTCTCTCTGTCTCTTTCCCTGTCTCTCTGTCTCTTTCCCTCTCTCTCTGTCTCTTTCCCTCTCTCTCTGTCTCTTTCCCTCTCTCTCTGTCTCTTTCCCGTCTCTCTGTCTCTTTCTCTCTCTGTCTCTTTCCGTCTCTCTCTGTCTCTTTCCCTGTCTCTCTGTCTCTTTCCCGTCTCTCTGTCTCTTTCCTCTCTCTCTGTCTCTTTCCCGTCTCTCTCTGTCTCTTTCCCTGTCTGTCTCTTTCCTCTCTCTCTCTCTCTTTCCCTGTCTCTCTCTGTCTCTTTCCCCTCTCTCTGTCTCTTTCCCTCTCTCTGTCTCTTTCCCTGTCTCTGTCTCTTTCCCTGTCTCTGTCTCTTTCCCGTCTCTCTGTCTCTTTCCCTCTCTCTGTCTCTTTCCCTCTCTCTCTGTCTCTTTCCCTCTCTCTGTCTCTTTCCTTTCTCTCTCTGTCTCTTTCCCTCTCTCTCTGTCTCTTTCCCTGTCTCTCTGTCTCTTTCCCTCTCTCTGTCTCTTTCCCTCTCTCTCTGTCTCTTTCCCTGTCTCTCTCTGTCTCTTTCCCTGTCTCTCTGTCTCTTTCCCTCTCTCTCTGTCTCTTTCCCTCTCTCTGTCTCTTTCTCTCTCTCTGTCTCTTTCCCTCTCTCTGTCTCTTTCCCTCTCTCTGTCTCTTTCCCTGTCTCTCTCTGTCTCTTTCCCTCTCTCTGTCTCTTTCCCTCTCTCTCTGTCTCTTTCCCTGTCTCTCTGTCTCTTTCCCTCTCTCTCTGTCTCTTTCTCTCTCTCTCTGTCTCTTTTCCTCTCTCTCTCTCTTTGTCTCTTTCCCGTCTCTCTGTCTCTTTCCCTCTCTCTCTGTCTCTTTCCCTCTCTCTGTCTCTTTCCCGTCTCTCTCTGTCTCTTTCCCTGTCCTGTCTCTTTCCCTGTCTCTTTCCCTCTCTCTCTGTCTCTTTCCCTCTCTCTCTGTCTCTTTCCTCTCTCTCTGTCTCTTTCCCTCTCTCTGTCTCTTTCCCTCTCTCTGTCTCTTTCCCTCTCTCTCTGTCTCTTTCCCTGTCTCTCTGTCTCTTTCCCGTCTCTCTGTCTCTTTCCCTCTCTCTGTCTCTTTCCCTCTCTCTCTGTCTCTTTCCGTCTCTCTGTCTCTTTCCCTGTCTCTCTCTTTCCCTGTCTCTCTGTCTCTTTCCCGTCTCTCTGTGTCTTTCCCTCTCTCTGTCTCTTTCTCTCTCTCTGTCTCTTTCCCATCTCTCTCTGTCTCTTTCCCTGTCTCTTTCCGTCTCTCTGTCTCTTTCCCTCTCTCTGTCTCTTTGTCTCTCTGTCTCTTTCCCTGTCTCTGTCTCTTTCCCTGTCTCTCGGTCTCTTTCCGTCTCTCTGTGTCTTTCCCTCTCTCTGTCTCTTTCCCTCTCTCTCTCTTTCCCTGTCTCTCTGTCTCTTTCCCTCTCTCTCTGTCTCTTTCCCTCTCTCTGTCTCTTTCCCTCTCTCTGTCTCTTTCCCTCTCTCTGTCTCTTTCCCTCTCTCTGTCTCTTTCCCTGTCTCTTTCTCTGTCTCTTTCCTTTCCCTCTCTCTGTCTCTTTCCCTCTCTCTGTCTCTTTCCCTCTCTCTGTCTCTTTCCCTGTCTCTCTGTCTCTTTCCCTGTCTCTCTGTCTCTTTCCCTCTCTCTCTGTCTCTTTCCCTCTCTCTCTCTGTCTCTTTCCCTCTCTCTCTGTCTCTTTCCCGTCTCTTCTCTTTCTCTGTCTCTTTCCCATCTCTCTCTGTCTCTTTCCCGTCTCTCTCTGTCTCTTTCCCTCTCTCTGTCTCTTTCCCTGTCTCTCTGTCTCTTTCCCTGTCTATTTCCCATCTCTCTCTGTCTCTTTCCTCTCTCTCTCTCTCTTTCCCTCTCTCTCTGTCTCTTTCCCTCTCTCTGTCTCTTTCCCTGTCTCTGTCTCTTTCCCTCTCTCTCTGTCTCTTTCCCTGTCTCTCTGTCTCTTTCCCGTCTCTCTGTCTCTTTCCCGTCTCTCTCTGTCTCTTTCCCGTCTCTCTCTGTCTCTTTCCCTGTCTCTTTCCTCTCTCTCTCTCTCTCTTTCCTCTCTCTCTGTCTCTTTCCCTCTCTCTGTCTCTTTCTCTCTGTCTCTTTCCCTCTCTCTGTCTCTTTCCCTGTCTCTCGGTCTCTTTCCCGTCTCTCTCTTTCCCTCTCTCTGTCTCTTTCCCTCTCTCTCTGTCTCTTTCTGTCTCTGTCTCTTTCCCTCTCTCTGTCTCTTTCCCTGTCTCTCGGTCTCTTTCCCGTCTCTCTGTGTCTTTCCCTCTCTCTGTCTCTTTCCCTCTCTCTCTGTCTCTTTCCCATCTCTCTCTGTCTCTTTCCCTGTCTCTTTCCGTCTCTCTGTCTCTTTCCCTCTCTCTGTCTCTTTCCCGTCTCTCGGTCTCTTTCCCTGTCTCTGGCTCTTTCCCTGTCTCTCGGTCTCTTTCCCGTCTCTCTGTGTCTTTCCCTCTCTCTGTCTCTTTCCCTGTCTCTCTCCCTGTCTCTCTGTCTCTTTCCTCTCTCTCTGTCTCTTTCCCTCTCTCTCTGTCTCTTTCCCATCTCTCTGTCTCTTTCCCTGTCTCTGTCTCTTTCCCTCTCTCTCTGTCTCTTTCCCTGTCTCTGTCTCTTTCCTGTCTCTCTGTCTCTTTCCCTCTCTCTCTGTCTCTTCTCTCTCTGTCTCTTTCCCTCTCTCTCTGTCTCTTTCCCTCTCTCTCTGTCTCTTTCCCTCTCTCTCTGTCTCTTTCCCTCTCTCTGTCTCTTTCCCTGTCTCTCTGTCTCTTTCCCGTCTCTCTGTCTCTTTCCCTCTCTCTGTCTCTTTCCCGTCTCTCGGTCTCTTTCCCTGTCTCTGGCTCTTTCCCTGTCTCTCGGTCTCTTTCCCGTCTCTCTGTGTCTTTCCCTCTCTCTGTCTCTTTCCCTCTCTCTCTGTCTCTTTCCCATCTCTCTCTGTCTCTTTCCCTGTCTCTCTGTCTCTTTCCCTCTCTCTGTCTCTTTCCCTCTCTCTGTCTCTTTCCCTGTCTCTTTCCCTCTCTCTGTCTCTTTCCTCTCTCTCTGTCTCTTTCCCTCTCTCTCTGTCTCTTTCCCTCTCTCTGTCTCTTTCCCTCTCTCTCTGTCTCTTTCCCTGTCTCTCTGTCTCTTTCCCTCTCTCTCTGTCTCTTTCCTCTCTCTCTCTGTCTCTTTCCCCTCTCTCTTCTCTTTGTCTCTTTCCCGTCTCTCTGTCTCTTTCCCATCTCTCTCTGTCTCTTTCCCGTCTCTCTCTGTCTCTTTCCCTCTCTCTCTGTCTCTTTCCCTGTCTCTGTCTCTTTCCTGTCTGTCTCTTTCCCATCTCTCTCTGTCTCTTTCCGTCTCTCTCTGTCTCTTTCCCTCTCTCTCTGTCTCTTTCCCTCTCTCTCTGTCTCTTTCCCTGTCTCTGTCTCTTTCCCTCTCTCTCTGTCTCTTTCCCTGTCTCTCTGTCTCTTTCCGTCTCTCTGTCTCTTTCCCTGTCTCTGGCTCTTTCCTGTCTCTCTGTCTCTTTCCCGTCTCTCTGTCTCTTTCCCTCTCTCTGTCTCTTTCCCTCTCTCTCTGTCTCTTTCCCTCTCTCTCTGTCTCTTTCTCTGTCTCTTTCCCTGTCTCTTTCCCTGTCTCTCTGTCTCTTTCCTCTCTCTCTGTCTCTTTTTCTCTGTCTCTTTCCCTCTCTCTGTCTCTTTCCCGTCTCTCTCTCTTTCCCTCTCTCTCTTTCCCTGTCTCTCTGTCTCTTTCCCTGTCTCTCTGTCTCTTTCCCTCTCTCTGTCTCTTTCCCTGTCTCTGTTCTTTCTCTCTCTCTGTCTCTTTCCCTGTCTCTGTCTCTTTCCCTCTCTCTCTGTCTCTTTCCCTCTCTCTCTGTCTCTTTCCCTCTCTCTCTGTCTCTTTCCCTGTCTCTGGCTCTTTCCCTGTCTCTCTGTCTCTTTCCCGTCTCTCTGTGTCTTTCCCTCTCTCTGTCTCTTTCCCTCTCTCTCTGTCTCTTTCCCATCTCTCTCTGTCTCTTTCCCTGTCTCTCTGTCTCTTTCCCTCTCTCTGTCTCTTTGTCTCTTTCCCTCTCTCTCTGTCTCTTTCCCATCTCTCTGTCTCTTTCCCTCTCTCTCTGTCTCTTTCCCTGTCTCTCTGTCTCTTTCCCTCTCTCTCTGTCTCTTTCCCTCTCTCTCGCTCTGTCTCTTTCCCGTCTCTTTCCCGTCTCTCTGTCTATTTCCCGTCTCTCTCTGACTCTTTCCCGTCTCTCTCTGTCTCTTTCCCGTCTCTCTGTCTCTTTCCTGTCTCTCTGTCTCTTTCCCGTCTCTCTCTGTCTCTTTCCCGTCTCTCTCTGTCTCTTTCCCTCTCTCTCTGTCTCTTTCCCTGTCTCTGTCTCTTTCCCTGTCTCTTTCCCTGTCTCTGTCTCTTTCTCTCTCTCTCTCTGTCTCTTTCCCGTCTCTCTGTCTCTTTCCCTCTCTCTGTCTCTTTCCCGTCTCTCGGTCTCTTTCCCTGTCTCTGGCTCTTTCCCTGTCTCTCGGTCTCTTTCCCGTCTCTCTGTGTCTTTCCCTCTCTCTGTCTCTTTCCCTCTCTCTCTGTCTCTTTCCCATCTCTCTCTGTCTCTTTCCCTGTCTCTTTCCCGTCTCTCTGTCTCTTTCCCTCTCTCTGTCTCTTTCCCGTCTCTCGGTCTCTTTCCCTGTCTCTGGCTCTTTCCCTGTCTCTCGGTCTCTTTCCCGTCTCTCTGTGTCTTTCCCTCTCTCTGTCTCTTTCCCTGTCTCTCTCCCTGTCTCTCTGTCTCTTTCCTTCTCTCTCTGTCTCTTTCCCATCTCTCTGTCTCTTTCCCATCTCTCTGTCTCTTTCCCTGTCTCTGTCTCTTTCCCTCTCTCTCTGTCTCTTTCCCTGTCTCTCGGTCTCTTTCCCTGTGTCTCTGTCTCTTTCCCTCTCTCTCTGTCTCTTTCTCTCTCTCTGTCTCTTGCCCTGTCTCTGTCTCTTTCCCTCTCTCTCTGTCTCTTTCCCTCTCTCTCTGTCTCTTTCCCTCTCTCTCTGTCTCTTTCCCGTCTCTCTGTCTCTTTCCCTCTCTCTGTCTCTTTCCCCGTCTCTGTCTCTTTCCCTGTCTCTGGTCTCTTTCCCTGTCTCTCTGTCTCTTTCCCGTCTCTCTGTCTCTTTCCCTCTCTCTGTCTCTTTCCCTCTCTCTCTGTCTCTTTCCCATCTCTCTCTGTCTCTTTCCCTCTCTCTGTCTCTTTCCCTCTCTCTGTCTCTTTCCCTCTCTCTGTCTCTTTCCCTGTCTCTCTCCCTGTCTCTCTGTCTCTTTCTCTCTCTCTGTCTCTTTCCCATCTCTCTGTCTCTTTCCCTGTCTCTGTCTCTTTCCTCTCTCTCTGTCTCTTTCCCTGTCTCTCTGTCTCTTTCCCTCTCTCTCTGTCTCTTTCCTCTCTCTCTCTGTCTCTTTCCCTCTCTCTGTCTCTGTCTCTTTCCGTCTCTTTGTCTCTCTGTCTATTTCCCATCTCTCTCTCTCTTTCCCGTCTCTCTCTGTCTCTTTCCCTCTCTCTCTGTCTCTTTCCCTGTCTCTGTCTCTTTCCCTGTCTCTTTCCCTCTCTCTGTCTCTTTCCGTCTCTCTCTGTCTCTTTCCCTCTCTCTCTGTCTCTTTCCCCTCTCTCTGTCTCTTTCCCCTCTCTCTGTCTCTTTCCCTCTCTCTCTGTCTCTTTCCCTCTCTCTCTGTCTCTTTCCCTGTCTCTCTGTCTCTTTCCCGTCTCTCTCTGTCTCTTTCCCGTCTCTCTCTCTCTTTCCCGTCTCTCTCTGTCTCTTTCTGTCTCTGTCTCTTTCTGTCTCTTTCCCTCTCTGTCTCTTTCCCTGTCTCTGTCTCTTTCCCTGTCTCTGGCTCTTTCCCTGTCTCTCTGTCTCTTTCCCGTCTCTCTGTGTCTTTCCCTCTCTCTGTCTCTTTCCCTCTCTCTCTGTCTCTTTCCCATCTCTCTCTGTCTCTTTCCCTGTCTCTCTGTCTCTTTCCCTCTCTCTCTCTGTCTCTTTCCCATCTCTCTGTCTCTTTCCCTGTCTCTCTCCCTCTCTCTGTCTCTTTCCCTCTCTCTCTGTCTCTTTCCCTCTCTCTGTCTCTTTCCCTGTCTCTGTCTCTTTCCCTCTCTCTCTGTCTCTTTCCCTGTCTCTCTGTCTCTTTCCCTCTCTCTCTGTCTCTTTCCCTCTCTCTCGCTCTGTCTCTTTCCCGTCTCTTTCCCGTCTCTCTGTCTATTTCCCGTCTCTCTCTGACTCTTTCCCGTCTCTCTCTGTCTCTTTCCCGTCTCTCTGTCTCTTTCCCGTCTCTCTGTCTCTTTCCCGTCTCTCTGTCTCTTTCCCGTCTCTCTCTGTCTCTTTCCCTCTCTCTGTCTCTTTCCCTCTCTCTCTGTCTCTTTCCCATCTCTCTCTGTCTCTTTCCCTGTCTCTTTCCCGTCTCTCTGTCTCTTTCCCTCTCTCTGTCTCTTTCCCGTCTCTCGGTCTCTTTCCCTGTCTCTGGCTCTTTCCCTGTCTCTCGGTCTCTTTCCCGTCTCTCTGTGTCTTTCCCTCTCTCTGTCTCTTTCCCTCTCTCTCTGTCTCTTTCCCATCTCTCTCTGTCTCTTTCCCTCTCTCTCTGTCTCTTTCCCATCTCTCTGTCTCTTTCCCTCTCTCTGTCTCTTTCCCTCTCTCTGTCTCTTTCCCTCTCTCTCTGTCTCTTTCCCTGTCTCTCTGTCTCTTTCCCTGTCTCTCTGTCTCTTTCCCTCTCTCTCTGTCTCTTTCCCTGTCTCTGTCTCTTTCTCTCTCTCTGTCTCTTTCCCTCTCTCTGTCTCTTTCCCTCTCTCTCTGTCTCTTTCCCTCTCTCTCTGTCTCTTTCCCTCTCTCTCTGTCTCTTTCCCTCTCTCTCTGTCTCTTTCCCTCTCTCTCTTCTCTTTCCCTGTCTCTCTGTCTCTTTCCCTCTCTCTCTGTCTCTTTCCCTCTCTCTCTGTCTCTTTCTCTCTGTCTCTTTCCCTCTCTCTGTCTCTTTCCTGTCTCTCTCTCTGTCTCTTTCCCTCTCTCTCTGTCTCTTTCCCTGTCTCTCTGTCTCTTTTTCTCTCTGTCTCTTTCCCTCTCTCTCTGTCTCTTTCCCGTCTCTTTCTCTCTCTCTCTGTCTCTTTTCTCTCTGTCTCTTTCCCGTCTCTCTGTCTCTTTCCTCTGTCTCTCTGTCTCTTTCCTCTCTCTCTGTCTCTTTCCCCTCTCTGTCTCTTTCCCTCTCTCTGTCTCTTTCTCTCTGTCTCTTTCCGTCTCTCTGTCTCTTTCCCTCTCTCTGTCTCTTTCCCTCTCTCTGTCTCTTTCCCTGTCTCTCCCTCTTTCCCTGTCTCTCTGTCTCTTTCCGTCTCTCTGTGTCTTTCCCTCTCTCTGTCTCTTTCCCTCTCTCTCTGTCTCTTTCCCATCTCTCTCTGTCTCTTTCCCTGTCTCTTTCCTGTCTCTCTGTCTCTTTCCCTCTCTCTGTCTCTTTCCCGTCTCTCTGTCTCTTTCCCTGTCTCTGGCTCTTTCCCTGTCTCTCTGTCTCTTTCCTTCTCTCTCTGTCTCTTTCCCATCTCTCTGTCTCTTTCCCATCTCTCTGTCTCTTTCCCTGTCTCTGTCTCTTTCCCTCTCTCTCTGTCTCTTTCCCTGTCTCTCTGTCTCTTTCCCTGTCTCTCTGTCTCTTTCCCTCTCTCTCTGTCTCTTTCCCTCTCTCTCTGTCTCTTTCCCTGTCTCTGTCTCTTTCCCTCTCTCTCTGTCTCTTTCCCTCTCTCTCTGTCTCTTTCCCTCTCTCTCTGTCTCTTTCCCTCTCTCTGTCTCTTTCCCTGTCTCTCTGTCTCTTTCCCGTCTCTCTGTCTCTTTCCCTCTCTCTGTCTCTTTCCCGTCTCTCGGTCTCTTTCCCTGTCTCTGGCTCTTTCCCTGTCTCTCGGTCTCTTTCCCGTCTCTCTGTGTCTTTCCCTCTCTCTGTCTCTTTCCCTGTCTCTGTCTCTTTCTCTCTCTCTGTCTCTTGCCCTGTCTCTGTCTCTTTCCCTCTCTCTCTGTCTCTTTCCCTCTCTGTCTCTTTCCCTGTCTCTCTCTCTGTCTCTTTCTCTTTCTTTCCCTCTCTCTGTCTCTTTCCCATCTCTCTGTCTCTTTCCTCTCTCTGTCTCTTTCCCTCTCTCTCTGTCTCTTTCCCTGTCTCTCTGTCTCTTTCTCCTCTCTCTCTTTCTCTCTCTCTCGCTCTGTCTCTTTCCTCTTTCCGCTCTGTCTCTTTCTCTGTCTCTTTCCCGTCTCTCTGTCTATTTCCCTCTCTCTCTGTCTCTTTCCCGTCTCTCTCTGTCTCTTTCCCTCTCTCTCTGTCTCTTTCCCTGTCTCTGTCTCTTTCCCTGTCTCTTTCCCTGTCTCTGTCTCTTTCTCTCTCTCTCTCTCTCTCTCTCTCTCTCGGTCTCTTTCCTGTCTCTCTGTCTCTTTCCCTGTCTCTGTCTCTTTCCCTGTCTCTGTCTCTTTCCCTGTCTCTGTCTCTTTCCCTGTCTCTCGGTCTCTTTCCCGTCTCTCTGTGTCTTTCCCTCTCTCTGTCTCTTTCCCTCTCTCTCTGTCTCTTTCCCCTCTCTCTGTCTCTTTCCCTGTCTCTCTGTCTCTTTCCCTCTCTCTCTGTCTCTTTCCCTCTCTCTCTCTGTCTCTTTCCCTCTCTCTGCTCTCTCTTTCCCGTCTCTTTCCCGTCTCTCTGTCTATTTCCCATCTCTCTCTGACTCTTTCCCGTCTCTCTCTCTCTCTCTCTCTCTCTCTGTCTCTTTCCTGTCTCTCTGTCTCTTTCCCTCTCTCTGTCTCTTTCCCGTCTCTCTCTGTCTCTTTCCCGTCTCTCTCTGTCTCTTTCCCGTCTCTCTCTCTCTCTCTCTCTCTCTCGGTCTCTTTCCTGTCTCTGTCTCTTTCCCTGTCTCTGGCTCTTTCCCTGTCTCTCGGTCTCTTTCCAGTCTCTCTGTGTCTTTCCCTCTCTCTGTCTCTTTCCCTCTCTCTCTGTCTCTTTCCCTCTCTCTGTCTCTTTCCCGTCTCTCTGTCTCTTTCCGTCTCTCTGTCTCTTTCCCGTCTCTCTCTGACTCTTTCCTCTCTCTCTGTCTCTTTCCCTCTCTCTGTCTCTTTCCCTTCTCTGGTCTTTCTCTGTCTCTTTCCTGTCTCTCTGTGTCTTTCCCTCTCTCTGTCTCTTTCCCTCTCTCTCTGTCTCTTTCCCATCTCTCTCTGTCTCTTTCCCTGTCTCTTTCCGTCTCTCTGTCTCTTTCCCTCTCTCTGTCTCTTTCCCGTCTCTCGGTCTCTTTCCCTGTCTCTGGCTCTTTCCCTGTCTCTGGCTCTTTCCCTGTCTCTCGGTCTCTTTCCCGTCTCTCTGTGTCTTTCCTCTCTCTCTGTCTCTTTCCCTCTCTCTCTGTCTCTTTCCCATCTCTCTCTGTCTCTTTTCCTGTCTCTTTCTGTCTCTCTGTCTCTTTCCCTCTCTGTCTCTTTCCCTCTCTCTCTCTCTTTCCCTCTCTCTGTCTCTTTCCCTCTCTCTCTGTCTCTTTCCCTCTCTCTCTGTCTCTTTCCCATCTCTCTCTGTCTCTTTCCCTCTCTCTCTGTCTCTTTCCCTCTCTCTCTCTTTCCCGTCTCTCTGTCTCTTTCCGTCTCTCTCTGTCTCTTTCCCGTCTCTCTCTGTCTCTTTCCCTCTCTCTCTGTCTCTTTCCCTCTCTCTCTCTCTCTCTTTCCTCTCTCTCTCTGTCTCTTTCCTGTCTCTCTGTCTCTTTCCCTCTCTCTGTCTCTTTCCCTGTCTCTGTCTCTTTCCCTGTCTCTGGCTCTTTCCCTGTCTCTCGGTCTCTTTCCCGTCTCTCTGTGTCTTTCCCTCTCTCTGTCTCTTTCCCTCTCTCTCTGTCTCTTTCCCATCTCTCTCTGTCTCTTTCCCTGTCTCTTTCCCGTCTCTCTGTCTCTTTCCCTCTCTCTGTCTCTTTCCTGTCTCTCGGTCTCTTTCCCTGTCTCTCTGTCTCTTTCCCTGTCTCTCTGTCTCTTTCCCTCTCTCTCTGTCTCTTTCCCTGTCTCTGTCTCTTTCCCTGTCTCTTTCCCTGTCTCTCTCTTGTCTCTTCTCTCTGTCTCTTTCCGTCTCTCTGTCTCTTTCCTCTCTCTGTCTCTTTCTTTCCCTCTTTCCCTCTCTGTCTCTTTCCCTGTCTCTGTCTCTTTCCTGTCTCTCTGTCTCTTTCCCGTCTCTCTGTCTCTTTCCCTCTCTCTGTCTCTTTCCCTCTCTCTCTGTCTCTTTCCCATCTCTCTCTGTCTCTTTCCCTTTCTCTTTGTCTCTCTCTGTCTCTTTCCCTCTCTATCTGTCTCTTTCCCATCTCTCTCTGTCTCTTTTTCCCTGTCTCTTTCC
Organism: Oncorhynchus tshawytscha; assembly: GCF_018296145.1. Taxonomy (NCBI): domain Eukaryota; kingdom Metazoa; phylum Chordata; class Actinopteri; order Salmoniformes; family Salmonidae; genus Oncorhynchus; species Oncorhynchus tshawytscha. The sequence goes on along the minus strand of NC_056451.1, from coordinate 13,148,765 downwards.
TGTCTCTCTTCTCTTTCCCTCTCTCTGTCTCTTTCCCTCTCTCTGTCTCTTTCTCTGTCTCTCTGTCTCTTTCTCTTTCCCTCTCTGTCTCTTTCCCTCTCTCTGTCTCTTTCCCTGTCTCTCTGTCTCTTTCCCTGTCTCTGTCTCTTTCCCTCTCTCTCTGTCTCTTTCCCTGTCTCTCTGTCTCTTTCCCTCTCTCTCTGCCTCTTTCCCTCTCTCTCGCTCTGTCTCTTTCCCTCTCTCTCGCTCTGTCTCTTTCCCGTCTCTTTCCCGTCTCTCTGTCTATTTCCCATCTCTCTCTGACTCTTTCCCGTCTCTCTCTGTCTCTTTCCCTCTCTCTCTGTCTCTTTCCCTGTCTCTGTCTCTTTCCCGTCTCTTTCCCTGTCTCTGTCTCTTTTCTCTCTCTCTCTGTCTCTTTCCCGTCTCTCTGTCTCTTTCCCTCTCTCTGTCTCTTTCCCGTCTCTCTGTCTCTTTCCCTGTCTCTGGCTCTTTCCCTGTCTCTCAGTCTCTTTCCCGTCTCTCTGTGTCTTTCCCTCTCTCTGTCTCTTTCCCTCTCTCTCTGTCTCTTTCCCATCTCTCTCTGTCTCTTTCCCTTTCCTTTCCCGTCTCTCTGTCTCTTTCCTCTCTCTCTGTCTCTTTCCCATCTCTCTCTGTCTCTTTCCCTGTCTCTCTGTCTCTTTCCCGTCTCTCTGTCTCTTTCCCTCTCTCTGTCTCTTTCCCTCTCTCTCTCTCTCTCTGTCTCTTTCCCCCTCTCTCTGTCTCTTTCCCATCTCTCTGTCTCTTTCCCATCTCTCTGTCTCTTTCCCTGTCTCTGTCTCTTTCCCTCTCTCTCTGTCTCTTTCCCTCTCTCTCTGTCTCTTTCCCTGTCTCTCGGTCTCTTTCCCTCTCTCTCTGTATCTTTCCCTCTCTCTCTGTCTCTTTCCCTGTCTCTTTCCTCTCTCTGTCTTTCCATCTCTCTCTGACTCTTTCCGTCTCTCTCTGTATCTCTTTCCCTCTCTCTCTCTCTGTCTCTCTCTCTTTCCCTCTCTCTCTGTCTCTTTCCCATCTCTCTGTCTCTTTTCTCTCTGTCTCTTTCCCTGTCTCTGTCTCTTTCCCTCTCTCTCTGTCTCTTTCCCTCTCTCTGTCTCTTTCCCTCTCTCTCTGTCTCTTTCCCTCTCTGTCTCTTTCTCTCTCTCTTCTCTTTCCCTCTCTCTGTCTCTTTCCCTCTCTCTCTGTCTCTTTTTCTCTCTCTCTCTGTCTCTTTCCCTGTCTCTCTGTCTCTTTCCTGTCTCTCTCTCTCTCTTTCCTCTCTCTCTCTGTCTCTTTCCCTCTCTCTGTCTCTTTCCCCTCTCTCTCTCTGTCTCTTTCCCTCTCTCTCTGTCTCTTTCCCTCTCTCTCTGTCTCTTTTTCTCTCTCTCTCTCTGTCTCTTTCCCTGTCTCTGTCTCTTTCCCTGTCTCTCTGTCTCTTTCCCTCTCTCTCTGTCTCTTTCCCTCTCTCTCTGTCTCTTTCCCTCTCTCTCTCTGTCTCTTTCCCTGTCTCTTTCCCGTCTCTCTCTGTCTCTTTCCCGTCTCTCTGTCTCTTTTCCCTCTCTCTGTCTCTTTCCCGTCTCTCTGTCTCTTTCCCGTCTCTCTCTGTCTCTTTCCCTCTCTCTGTCTCTTTCCCTCTCTCTCTGTCTTTCCCTTTCTCTCTGTCTCTTTCCCTGTCTCTTTCCCGTCTCTCTGTCTCTTTCCCTCTCTCTGTCTCTTTCCGTCTCTCGGTCTCTTTCCCTGTCTCTGGCTCTTTCCCTGTCTCTCGGTCTCTTTCCCGTCTCTCTGTGTCTTTCCCTCTCTCTGTCTCTTTCCCTCTCTCTCTGTCTCTTTCCCATCTCTCTCTGTCTCTTTTCTCTCTGTCTCTTTCCCTCTCTCTCTGTCTCTTTCCCTCTCTCTCTGTCTCTTTCCTCTCTCTCTCTGTCTCTCTCTGTCTCTTTCCCTCTCTCTCTGTCTCTTTCCCTGTCTCTCTGTCTCTTTTCCTCTCTCTCTGTCTCTTTCCCGTCTCTCTGTCTCTTTCCCGTCTCTCTCTGTCTCTTTCCCTCTCTCTGTCTCTTTCCCTCTCTCTCTGTCTCTTTCCCATCTCTCTCTGTCTCTTTCCCTGTCTCTTTCCGTCTCTCTGTCTCTTTTCTCTCTGTCTCTTTCCCTCTCTCTCTCTTTCCCTGTCTCTGGCTCTTTCCCTGTCTCTCTGTCTCTTTCCCGTCTCTCTGTGTCTTTCCCTCTCTCTGTCTCTTTCCCTCTCTCTCTGTCTCTTTCCATCTCTCTCTGTCTCTTTCCTGTCTCTCTGTCTCTTTCCCTCTCTCTGTCTCTTTCCCTCTCTCTGTCTCTTTCCCTCTCTCTCCCTGTCTCTCTGTCTCTTTCCCTCTCTCTCTGTCTCTTTCCTGTCTCTCTCTCTGTCTCTTTCCCTGTCTCTGTCTCTTTCCCCTCTCTCTGTCTCTTTCCCTGTCTCTCTGTCTCTTTCCCTCTCTCTCTGTCTCTTTCCCTCTCTCTCTCTGTCTCTTTCCCTCTCTCTCCTCTGTCTCTTTGTCTCTTTCCGTCTCTCTGTCTTTCCCATCTCTCTCTGTCTCTTTCCCGTCTCTCTCTGTCTCTTTCCCTCTCTCTCTGTCTCTTTCCCTGTCTCTGTCTCTTTCCTGTCTCTTTCCCTGTCTCTGTCTCTTTCTCTCTTCTCTCTCTCTCTCTCTCTCGGTCTCTTTCCTGTCTCTCTGTCTCTTTCCCTCTCTCTGTCTCTTTCCCTGTCTCTGTCTCTTTCCCTGTCTCTGGCTCTTTCCCTGTCTCTCGGTCTCTTTCCCGTCTCTCTGTGTCTTTCCCTCTCTCTGTCTCTTTCCCTCTCTCTCTGTCTCTTTCCCATCTCTCTCTGTCTCTTTCCCTGTCTCTCTGTCTCTTTCCCTCTCTCTCTGTCTCTTTCCCTCTCTCTCGCTCTGTCTCTTTCCCTCTCTCTCGCTCTGACTCTTTCCCGTCTCTTTCCCGTCTCTCTGTCTATTTCCCATCTCTCTCTGTCTCTTTCCCTCTCTCTGTCTCTTTCCCTCTCTCTCTGTCTCTTTCCTGTCTCTCTGTCTCTTTCCCTCTCTCTGTCTCTTTCCGTCTCTCTCTGTCTCTTTCCGTCTCTCTCTGTCTCTTTCCCGTCTCTCTCTCTCTCTCTCTCTCTCTCTCTCTTTCCTGTCTCTGTCTCTTTCCCTGTCTCTGGCTCTTTCCCTGTCTCTCGGTCTCTTTCCCGTCTCTCTGTGTCTTTCCCTCTCTCTGTCTCTTTCCCTCTCTCTCTGTCTCTTTCCCATCTCTCTCTGTCTCTTTCCCGTCTCTCTGTCTCTTTCCCGTCTCTCTGTCTCTTTCCCGTCTCTCTGTCTCTTTCCCGTCTCTCTCTGTCTCTTTCCCGTCTCTCTCTGTCTCTTTCCCTGTCTCTGTCTCTTTCCCTCTCTCTCGGTCTTTCTCTCGGTCTCTTTCCTGTCTCTCTGTGTCTTTCCCTCTCTCTGTCTCTTTCCCTCTCTCTCTGTCTCTTTCCCATCTCTCTCTGTCTCTTTCCCTGTCTCTTTCCCGTCTCTCTGTCTCTTTCCCTCTCTCTGTCTCTTTCCCGTCTCTCGGTCTCTTTCCCTGTCTCTGGCTCTTTCCCTGTCTCTGGCTCTTTCCCTGTCTCTCGGTCTCTTTCCCGTCTCTCTGTCTCTTTCCCTCTCTCTGTCTCTTTCCTCTCTCTCTGTCTCTTTTCTCTCTCTGTCTCTTTCCCTGTCTCTTTCTGTCTCTCTGTCTCTTTCCTTTCCCTCTCTCTGTCTCTTTCCCTCTCTCTCTGTCTCTTTCCCTCTCTCTGTCTCTTTCCCTCTCTCTCTGTCTCTTTCCCATCTCTCTCTGTCTCTTTCCCATCTCTCTCTGTCTCTTTCCCTCTCTCTCTGTCTCTTTCCCGTCTCTTTCCCGTCTCTCTGTCTCTTTCCCGTCTCTCTCTGTCTCTTTCCCGTCTCTCTCTGTCTCTTTCCCGTCTCTCTCTCTCCTCTCTCTCTCTCTCTCTCGGTCTCTTTCCTGTCTCTCTGTCTCTTTCCCTCTCTCTGTCTCTTTCCCTGTCTCTGTCTCTTTCCCTGTCTCTGGCTCTTTCCCTGTCTCTCGGTCTCTTTCCCGTCTCTCTGTGTCTTTCCCTCTCTCTGTCTCTTTCCCTCTCTCTCTGTCTCTTTCCCATCTCTCTCTGTCTCTTTCCTGTCTCTTTCCCGTCTCTCTGTCTCTTTCCCTCTCTCTGTCTCTTTCCTGTCTCTCTGTCTCTTTCCCTGTCTCTCTGTCTCTTTCCCTGTCTCTCTGTCTCTTTCCCTCTCTCTCTGTCTCTTTCCCTGTCTCTGTCTCTTTCCCTGTCTCTTTCCCTGTCTCTGACTCTTTCTCTCTCTCTCTCTGTCTCTTTCCCGTCTCTCTGTCTCTTTCCCTCTCTCTGTCTCTTTCCCGTCTCTCGGTCTCTTTCCCTGTCTCTGGCTCTTTCCCTGTCTCTCAGTCTCTTTCCCGTCTCTCTGTGTCTTTCCCTCTCTCTGTCTCTTTCCCTCTCTCTCTGTCTCTTTCCCATCTCTCTCTGTCTCTTTCCCTGTCTCTCTGTCTCTTTCCCGTCTCTCTGTCTCTTTCCCTCTCTCTGTCTCTTTCCCTGTCTCTCTCCCTGTCTCTCTGTCTCTTTCCCTCTCTCTCTGTCTCTTTCCCATCTCTCTGTCTCTTTCCCTGTCTCTGTCTCTTTCCCTCTCTCTCTGTCTCTTTCCCTGTCTCTCTGTCTCTTTCCTCTCTCTCTGTCTCTTTCCCTCTCTCTCGCTCTGTCTCTTTCCCTCTCTCTCACTCTGTCTCTTTCCCGTCTCTTTCCCGTCTCTCTGTCTATTTCCCATCTCTCTCTGACTCTTTCCCGTCTCTCTCTGTCTCTTTCCCTCTCTCTCTGTCTCTTTCCCTGTCTCTGTCTCTTTCCCTGTCTCTTTCCCTGTCTCTGTCTCTTTCTCTCTCTCTCTCTCTCTCTCTCGGTCTCTTTCCTGTCTCTCTGTCTCTTTCCCTGTCTCTGTCTCTTTCCCTGTCTCTGTCTCTTTCCCTGTCTCTGGCTATTTCCCTGTCTCTCGGTCTCTTTCCCGTCTCTCTGTGTCTTTCCCTCTCTCTGTCTCTTTCCCTCTCTCTCTGTCTCTTTCCCATCTCTCTCTGTCTCTTTCCCTGTCTCTCTGTCTCTTTCCCTCTCTCTCTGTCTCTTTCCCTCTCTCTCGCTCTGTCTCTTTCCCTCTCTCTCGCTCTGACTCTTTCCCGTCTCTTTCCCGTCTCTCTGTCTATTTCCCATCTCTCTCTGACTCTTTCCCGTCTCTCTCTCTCTCTCTCTCTCTCTCTCTCGGTCTCTTTCCTGTCTCTCTGTCTCTTTCCCTCTCTCTGTCTCTTTCCCGTCTCTCTCTGTCTCTTTCCCGTCTCTCTCTGTCTCTTTCCCGTCTCTCTCTCTCTCTCTCGGTCTCTTTCCTGTCTCTGTCTCTTTCCCTGTCTCTGGCTCTTTCCCTGTCTCTCGGTCTCTTTCCCATCTCTCTGTGTCTTTCCCTCTCTCTGTCTCTTTCCCTCTCTCTCTGTCTCTTTCCCGTCTCTCTGTCTCTTTCCCGTCTCTCTGTCTCTTTCCCTCTCTCTCTCTTTTCCGTCTCTCTCTGTCTCTTTCCGTCTCTCTCTGTCTCTTTCCCTGTCTCTGTCTCTTTCCCTCTCTCTGTCTCTTTCTCTCGGTCTCTTTCCTGTCTCTCTGTGTCTTTCCCTCTCTCTGTCTCTTTCCCTCTCTCTCTGTCTCTTTCCCATCTCTCTCTGTCTCTTTCCCTGTCTCTCTTTCCCGTCTCTCTGTCTCTTTCCCTCTCTCTGTCTCTTTCCCGTCTCTCTGTCTCTTTCCCTGTCTCTGTCTCTTTCCCTGTCTCTGGCTCTTTCCCTGTCTCTCGGTCTCTTTCCCGTCTCTCTGTGTCTTTCCCTCTCTCTGTCTCTTTCCCTCTCTCTGTCTCTTTCCCATCTCTCTGTCTCTTTCCCTGTCTCTTTCCGTCTCTCTGTCTCTTTCCCATCTCTCTCTGTCTCTTTCCTCTCTCTCTGTCTCTTTCCCATCTCTCTGTCTCTTTCCTTCTCTCTGTCTCTTTGTCTCTGTCTCTTTCCCATCTCTCTGTCTCTTTCCCTCTCTCTCTGTCTCTTTCCCGTCTCTGTCTCTTTCCCTCTCTCTCTCTCTGTCTCTTTCCTCTCTCTCTCTGTCTCTTTCCCGTCTCTCTCTCTCTCTCTTCTCTTTCTCTCTCTCTCTGGCTCTTTCTCTCTTCTCTTTCCTGTCTCTCTGTCTCTTTCCCTCTCTCTGTCTCTTTCCCTCTCTCTGTCTCTTTCCCTCTCTCTGTCTCTTTCCCTGTCTCTGTCTCTTTCCCGTCTCTCTCTGTCTCTCTCTCTGTCTCTTTCCCGTCTCTCTGTCTCTTTCCCTCTCTCTGTCTCTTTCTTTCTGTCTCTCTGTCTCTTTCCTCTGTCTCTGTCTCTTTCCCTGTCTCTCTGTCTCTTTCCCTGTCTCTCTGTCTCTTTTCTCTCTCTGTCTCCCTCTCTCTGTCTCTTTCCCTGTCTCTTTCTCTCTGTCTCTTTCCCTGTCTCTCTGTCTCTTTCTCTTTCCTCTCTGTCTCTTTCCCCTCTCTGTCTCTTTCCCTCTCTCTGTCTCTTTCCCTTTCTCCTCTCTGTCTCTTTCCCTCTCTCTGTCTCTTTCCCATCTCTCTCTGTCTCTTTCCCTGTCTCTCTGTCTCTTTTCTCTCTGTCTCTTTCCCTCTCTCTCTTTCCCTGTCTCTCTGTCTCTTTCCCTCTTTCTCTTTCCCATCTCTCTGTCTCTTTTCTCTGTCTCTTTCTCTCTGTCTCTTTCCCTCTCTCTCTGTCTCTTTCCCTGTCTCTCTGTCTCTTTCCTGTCTCTTTCCCTCTCTCTCTCTGTCTCTTTCCCATCTCTCTCTGTCTCTTTCCCTTTCTCTCTCTCTGTCTCTTTCCCTCTCTATCTGTCTCTTTCCCATCTCTCTCTGTCTCTTTCCCTGTCTCTCTGTCTCTTTCCCATCTCTCTCTGTCTCTTTCCCTGTCTCTCTGTCTCTTTCCCGTCTCTCTGTGTCTTTCCCTCTCTCTGTCTCTTTCCCTCTCTCTCTGTCTCTTTCCCTGTCTCTGTCTCTTTCCCGTCTCTTTCCCGTCTCTCTGTCTATTTCCCATCTCTCTCTGACTCTTTCCCGTCTCTCTCTGTCTCTTTCCCTCTCTCTCTGTCTCTTTCCCTGTCTCTGTCTCTTTCCCTGTCTCTTTCCCTGTCTCTGTCTCTTTCTCTCTCTCTCTCTGTCTCTTTCCCGTCTCTCTGTCTCTTTCCCTCTCTCTGTCTCTTTCCCGTCTCTCGGTCTCTTTCCCTGTCTCTGGCTCTTTCCCTGTCTCTCAGTCTCTTTCCCGTCTCTCTGTGTCTTTCCCTCTCTCTGTCTCTTTCCCTCTCTCTCTCTGTCTCTTTCCCATCTCTCTCTGTCTCTTTCCCTTTCTCTTTCCCGTCTCTCTGTCTCTTTCCCTCTCTATCTGTCTCTTTCCCATCTCTCTCTGTCTCTTTCCCTGTCTCTCTGTCTCTTTCCCGTCTCTCTGTCTCTTTCCCTCTCTCTGTCTCTTTCCCTCTCTCTCTCCCTGTCTCTCTGTCTCTTTCCCTCTCTCTCTGTCTCTTTCCCATCTCTCTGTCTCTTTCCCATCTCTCTGTCTCTTTCCCTGTCTCTGTCTCTTTCCCTCTCTCTCTGTCTCTTTCCCTGTCTCTCTGTCTCTTTCCCTCTCTCTCTGTCTCTTTCCCTCTCTCTCGCTCTGTCTCTTTCCCTCTCTCTCGCTCTGTCTCTTTCCCGTCTCTTTCCCGTCTCTCTGTCTATTTCCCATCTCTCTCTGACTCTTTCCCGTCTCTCTCTGTCTCTTTCCCTCTCTCTCTCCCTGTCTCTCTCTCTTTCCCTCTCTCTCTGTCTCTTTCCCATCTCTCTGTCTCTTTCCCATCTCTCTGTCTCTTTCCCTGTCTCTGTCTCTTTCCCTCTCTCTCTGTCTCTTTCCCTGTCTCTGTCTCTTTCCCGTCTCTCTGTCTCTTTCCCATCTCTCTGTCTCTTTCTCTCTCTCTCTGTCTCTTTCCGTCTCTCTGTCTCTTTCCCCCTCTCTCTCTGTCTCTTTCCTCTCTCTCTCTCTCTCTCTGTCTCTTTCCCTGTCTCTGTCTCTTTCCCTGTCTCTCTGTCTCTTTCCCTCTCTCTCTCTGTCTCTTTCCCTCTCTCTCTTTCTCTTTTCCTCTCTCTCTGTCTCTTTCCCGTCTCTCTGTCTCTTTCCCTCTCTCTCTCTGCCTCTTTCCCTCTCTCTCTCTCTCTCTGCCTCTTTCCCTGTCTCTGTCTCTTTCCCTGTCTCTCTGTCTCTTTCCCTCTCTCTCTCTCTGTCTCTTTCCCTCTCTCTCTGGCTCTTTCCCTCTCTCTCGCTCTGTCTCTTTCCCGTCTCTTTCCCGTCTCTCTGTCTACTTCCCGTCTCTCTCTGACTCTTTCCCGTCTCTCTCTGTCTCTTTCCCGTCTCTCTGTCTCTTTCCGTCTCTCTCTCTCTCTCTCTCTCTCTCTCTCTCTGTCTATTTCCCGTCTCTCTCTGTCTCTTTCCCATCTCTCTGTCTCTTTCCCGTCTCTTTCTCTCTCTCTCTGTCTCTTTCCGTCTCTGTCTCTTTCTCTCTCTCTCTGTCTCTTTCCCTCTCTCTGTCTCTTTCCCTGTCTCTGTCTCTTTCCCTCTCTCTGTCTCTTTCCCTCTCTCTGTCTCTTTCCCTCTCTCTCGCTCTGTCTCTTTCTCGTCTCTTTCCGTCTCTCTGTCTATTTCCCGTCTCTCTCTGACTCTTTCCCGTCTCTCTCTGTCTCTTTCCCGTCTCTCTCTCTCTCTGTCTCTTTCCCTGTCTGTCTCTTTCCCATCTCTCTGTCTCTTGCCCTCTCTCTCTCTCTTTCCCTCTCTCTGTCTCTTTCCCTCTCTCTCTCTGTCTGGCGCGTGTCTTGACAGGCGCGTGTCTTGAAATTCTTGTTTGCCACTTTAAAGCCATGACGCTAGCAGACTGAACTGTAAGATATTGTACTGTAAACATTTCTATTCTATCCTATTATGTTCTATTCTATTCTATTCACACTCTTACTCAAGAAGTAAGCAGGGGCCTTTAACTGAGATTAGTTTTGTTTTGCTGAAGCTAGTCCCACACTCTTTCTATGGAACAAGCTGTGTGTCTATGGAACAAGCTGTGTGTCTATGGAACAAGCTGTGTGTCTGTGGAACAAGCTGTGTGAGAGTTGGTGGAATTTCTCTCCGCCTCGTTTTTTTTCACTTTTCCATCCAGCTTCTCTGCTTTGACTCTCTGTGTCCTCTTGCACGTAGCCATCCCGGATCCGGGATCGTGAATACAGCCTCAAGCTCATTACCATAACGCAACGTAAACTATTCATGAAAATCGCAAATGAAATGAAATAAATATGCTAGCTCTCAAGCTTAGCCTTTTGTTAACAACACTGTCATCTCAGATTTTCAAAATATGCTTCTCAACCATAGGAAAACAATCATTTGTGTAACAGTAGCTAGCTAGCGTAACATTTAGCGTTAGCATTAGCGTTAGCATTCAGCAGGCAACATTTTCACAAAAACCATAAAAGCATTCAAATAAAATCATTTACCTTTGAAGAACTTCAGTTGTTTTCAATGAGGAGACTCATTGTTAGATAGCAAATGTTCAGTTTTTCCTGAAAGGTTATTTGTTTAGGAGAAATCGCTCCGTTTGGTGCGTCACGTTTGGCTACCAAAAAAAAACAAAAATCCAGTCATAAAAACGCCTAACTTTTTTCCAAATTAACTCCATAATATCGACTGAAACATGGCAAACGTTGTTTAGAACCAATCCTCAAGGTGTTTTTCACATATCTCTTCGATGATACATCGTTCGTGGAAGTGTGCTTTCTGTCCTGAATCCCAGGAGAAAATGCCCGCAACTGAAGATTACGCACCAATTTAGACAAAGGACACCGGGCGGACCCCTGGAAAATATAGTCTCTTATGGCCAATCTTCCAATGATATGCCTACAAATACGTCACAATGCTGCAGACATCTTGAAGAAACGACAGAAAGCGCAGGCTCGTTCCTGGTGCATTCACAGCCATATAACGAGACATTGGAAAACAGAGCTTCAAAAATTCTGCCCATTTCCTGGTTGAAGTTTCATCTTGGTTTCGCCTGTAGCATGAGTTCTGTGGCACTCACAGATAATATCTTTGCAGTTTTGGAAACATTAGAGTGTTTTCTTTCCAAAGCTGCCAATTATATGCATAGTCGAGCATCTTTTCGTGACAAAATATTGCGCTTAAAACGGGCACGTTTTTTTATCCATAAATTAAAATATATCCTATACCCTATATCCAAGAAGTTAACAGAGATTAGTTCTCAGTGTTGAAACTGTTCCAGTCTGTCAGCTTCAGTATCTGTTTGGGCTAATTACATTACTGTACCACAGTGCTGGAAAGTGTTTGTGTATGTGTGTGTGCGTGCGAGTGTGTTTAAGTGTGTGTGTCTAGGCAGACTGAGCTGTGTCGGTGAGCTCGTTGGGAGTGGAGAGTTATGTTCGTCCCAGCGTTGGCTTGTGTCACATTGTCCTTGGTGGGAGATGAGTTGTTGAAAAGGGGGGATTTTGACCCAATCCTCCTTATGAGTGGCTATCCCTAAATCACTATCATGTTCAGTCCACTGCCCTGAGGGTCATGGCAAAGCCAGACAACTGAAGTCTCACTCTCTCGTGTAAATAATCCACGCAATGTGGATTATAAGGAACGGACATTTTTGTACGGGTTGAGACATTTTTCAGAAATGTTTAAACCTCAAGTACACCACAACAGGGTGATCAAATTAAAATCCTACATTTGTACAAGACCCATAAGACCCAAAATGGGGAGAGAGAGGGGAAAAGATGGTGAAAGAGAGGGAGGATAATATGTGAGAGAGATAGACGATCAGAGAGAAACAGAAAAAGAAAGATGGTGAGACAGGCAAGGGAAAGACTGATAAGACTGATAGTTAAGCAGAGGGCCAGGGACCGGCTTGAGTGAAGATGCAGAAGTCACTCAAGCACACGTACGCGCTTGCGCACTAAGCGCACACAAACACACAGCGGCCTCTGTCACGTCCCCGGGGGCTCCTTGATTAACAGGAAAAACATCTGATGTCAGCACATTTACAGAGACACCAGGCACACTGGACACATCCTAGAACCTTTACCCCTGTTTCTATCTCTCTATCTATCATCTATCGCTTTGTTTACCTACATAACAAGATAATAACAGACCAAATAATACAAAAGTAATATATCTTTCTCTCACAGCTTTAAACAAACGGGAGCAGATTTTTTAGGCAGGGGAGTTGTGTGGGTGACAAAGCTGACCTACGTAATAGTTAGAATAAATGTCTTCCTCTTTGAGAGGGTACAAAGTGTTTGGAGCCTGTATACGGCTGTGGGACAACTACAGTTTAAGTTGGAAGTTTACATACACTTAGGATGGAGTCATTAAAACTCCTGACACAAGTCATTTTTCCAACAATTGTTTACAGACAGATTATTTCACTTATAATTCACTGTATCACAATTCCAGTGGGTCAGACGTTTACATACACTAAGTTGACTATGCTTCTAAACAGCTTGGAAAATTCCAGAAAATGATGTCATGGCTTTAGAAGCTTCTGATAGGCTAATTGACATCATGTGAGTCAATTGGAGGTGTACCTGTGGATGTATTTCAAGGTCTACCTTCAAACTCAGTGCCTCTTTGCTTGACATCATGGGAAAATCAAAAGAAATCAGCCAAGACCTCAGAAAAAAATTGTAGACCTCCAACAAGTCTGGTTCATCCTTAGGAGCAATTTCAAAATGCTTGAAGGTACCACGTTCATCTGTACAAACAATAGTACGCAAGTATAAACACCATGGGACGACGCAGCCATCATACCACTCAGGAAGGAGATGTGTTCTGTCTCCTAGAGATTAACGTACTTTGGTGCGAAAAGTACAAATCAATCACAGAACAACAGCAAAGGATCATGTGAAGATGCTGGAGGAAACAGGTACAAAAGTATCTATATCCACAGTAAAACGAGTCCTATATCGACATAACCTGAAAGGCAGCTCAGCAAGGAAGAAGCCACTGCTCCAATACCGCCATAAAAAAGCCAGACTACGGTTTGCAACTGCACATGGGGACAAAGATCGTACTTTTTGGAGAAATGTCCTCTGGTCTGATGAAGCAAAAATAGAACTGTTTGGCCATAATGACCATCGTTATGTTTGGAGGAAAAAGGGGGAGGCTTGCAAGCCGAAGTACACCATCCCAACCGTGAAGCACAGGGGTGTCATCATCATGTTGTGGGGGGTGCTTTGCTGCAGGAGGGACTGGTGCACTTCACAAAATAGATGGCCGCAAATGGGTCTTCCAAATGGACAATGACCCCAAGCATACTTCCAAAGTTGTGGCAAAATGGCTTAAGGACAACAAAGTCAAGGTATTGGAGTGGCCATCACAAAGCCCTGAACTCAATCCTATAGAAAATTTGTAGGCAGAACTGAAAAAGCATGTGCGAGCAAGGAGGCCTACAAACCTGACTCAGCTACACCAGCTCTATCAGGAGGAATGGGCCAAAATTTACCCAACTTATTGTGGGAAGCTTGTGGAAGGCTACCCAAAATGTTTGACCCAAGTTAAACAATTTGAAGGCAATGCTACCAAATAGTAATTGAGTGTATATAAACTTCTGACCCACTGGGAATGTGATGAAAGAAATGTAAGCTGAAATAAATCATTCTCTCTACTATTATTCTGACATTTCACATTGTTAAAATATAGTGGTAATCTTAACTGACCTAAAACAGGCAGTTTTTACTAGGATTAAATGTCAGGAATTATGAAAAACTAAGTTTAAATGATTTGACTATGGTGTATGTAAACTTCCGACTTCAACTGTATATGTAATCAGATCTGGGGAATGACATGTTTATGTCTGTAGCCCATGGGTGAATGTATTGTCTGTCTGCCTGACTGTCTTACTCACATCTGGGTTATTTGTTAATAGAAGTGTGTTTGTGTGTTTTATACAGAGCGTCAACATCTCTGTCTGACTTTGTCACTGACACGCACACTCACAATCATGACGTATTTGCTAATGGAAGTCTGTTATGCACAGAGCGTCATGTACACAGATACATGTATGCCAGTAGAGGCTGCTGAGGGGAGGACAGTTTATAATAAAGACTGGAATGGAGTCAATGGAATCTTATCAACCACATGGAAGCCATTCCATTCCATGGACTCCATACCAACCATTATTACGAGCCATTCTCCCCTCAGCAGCCTCCACAGACGTATACATAAAACCCACTTGGGTTGGCAGCATACGTGTACAGAACATATGGAAGGTATTCCCATTCACCATTTATGCAATACATGTCTCTCAGGTGAGTCGGATGTCTGTGACAGGAGGGCATACAAGTGGAATCCACGCTCCATATGGGAAATAGGATGAAGAGGAAGATAAAGAACGATAGGGGATAAAGATGGGGAAGCAGAGAGAGGAAGAGGAAGATAAAGAAAGATAGGGGATAAAGATGGGGAAGCAGAGAGAGGAAGAGGAAGATAAAGAACGATAGGGGATAAAGATGGGGAAGCAGAGAGAGGAAGAGGAAGACGATAGGGGATAAAGATGGGGAAGCAGAGAGAGGAAGAGGAAGATAAAGAAAGATAGGGGATAAAGATGGGGAAGCAGAGAGAGGAAGAGGAAGATAAAGAACGATAGGGGATAAAGATGGGGAAGCAGAGAGGAAGAGGAAGACGATAGGGGATAAAGATGGGGAAGCAGAGAGAGGAAGAGGAAGATAAAGAAAGATAGGGGATAAAGATGGGGAAGCAGAGAGAGGAAGAGGAAGATAAAGAAAGATAGGGGATAAAGATGGGGAAGCAGAGAGAGGAAGAGGAAGATAAAGAACGATAGGGGATAAAGATGGGGAAGCAGAGAGAGGAAGAGGAAGATAAAGAACGATAGGGGATAAAGATGGGGAAGCAGAGAGAGGAAGAGGAAGATAAAGAACGATAGGGGATAAAGATGGGGAAGCAGAGAGAGGGAATAATAAGAAAGCATTTGATAGGGTCAATTGAAGTGAAAGTCTTCAACTCACATTATCTTATGTCAATAAATTGAACTCAAATGTCAAATTGTTTGTTTGTGTTTGCACCTAGGTACATTACTGAGTTGTTGTAACATCTGATTTCTTCCTCTTCCTCTGAAGAGGTGTAGCAAGGATCGGACCAAGATGCGGCGTGGTAAGTGTCCATGGTTGTTTATTTAAAAACATAAACTGAACACTATGAATACAAAAACAATAAACGTGAACAAACCAAAACAGTACCGTGTGGCGACAAACACAGACACGGAAACAAACACCTACAAACAAACAGTGAAACCCAGGCTACCTAAGTATGATTCTCAATCAGAGACAACTAACGACACCTGCCTCTGATTGAGAACCATACTAGGCCGAAACATAGAAATCCCCAAATCATAGAAAAACAAACATAGACTGCCCACCCCAACTCACGCCCTGACCATACTAAATAACGACAAAACAAAGGAAATAAAGGTCAGAACGTGACAGTTGTCAGCTGAACTATCTATATCAACATAAATGCCTCAGTATATCGTTATGCTTATGTATTTACTCTGAAATATTTGTGTGTGATGAAGATATATTTTTCAAACCTGCTCTTTAATGAAAAGTGTGAGAAATCCGGGTGATGAAGGTTCTGGAACGGCAATACAATGTATCCCTTTCCCCCTTCCACATCCTTCCTATTTCCCTCACCCTGGCTCCCTTTCTCTTTATGAATGAAACCAGTGTTTTGAATGAAGGCACCTGGATCTCTCGCTAGCCTTGAACAACCAAAATAAACCAAGGAGGGACAAATTAACACGAACGCTCAAATGCACGACACATACACGCACACACACACACACACGCACACGCACAAGCGCACACACACAGGTTACCAAGCTGGTCATCATAAGGCATCATAACAATGCCATACACTTACCTAAGTTCCAAATATATCCTGATCACCACACCCTGGACACTCACCCACCACAGAGACCTTCCCATACCCACAGACAAGCTTCTCCTCACTGCAGTGACCAGAACTCAAGCCCCTGGCTTAATGGCCTAGCCCTGTGGCCATTAGCTCAGTCCTCTTCCAGTCCCCCCAGTCCTCCAGTGTTATGTGGCTATGAAGCTATGCACCATATGGATTATGACTGTGACACATATCCATATCTAAGGTTAGGGCCGGAGGTAATCAAGAACAATGTATCCTATCTGACCATACAGTAGTAGCTCTCCCTGTGAGTGGTTTAAGCATGTGTTAGACATTAAACATGGTGTCATATGGTTGAATAATGTGGTTGACAACATCACAGAGGGAATTGCATTAACAGAAAACTGCCTTGTGAAGAATAACTTCAAACACACACACACACACACACACACACACACACACACACACACACACACACACACACACACACACACACACACACACACACACACACACACACACACACACGGCATGTTCTTCTATCCTCATGGGGACCTAAAATGTATTCCCATTAATCCTATTTTCCCTAACCCCTAACCCTAACTGTTACCATAACATTAACCCTAACATTAATCCGTAAGCCTAACCCAAACCCTGAACCTAAAACTAACTCCAAACCCAAACCCTGAACCTAAAACTAACCCCTAACCCAAACCCTGAAACTAAAACTAACTCCTAACCCAAACCTTGAACCTAAGCCTAACCCCTAATTCAAACCCTGAACCTAAAACTAACTCCTAACCCAAACCCTGAACCTAAAACTAACCCTTAACTCAAACCCTGAACCTAAAACTAACTCCTAACCCAAACCCTGAACCTAAAACTAACCCCTAAGTCAAACCCTGAACCTAAAACTAACTCCAAACCCAAACCCTGAACCTAAAACTAACCCCTAACCCAAACCCTGAACCTAAAACTAACTCCTAACCCAAACCCTGAACCTAAAACTAGCCCCTAACCCAAACCCTGAACCTAAAACTAACCCCTAACCGGCAATACAATGTATACAATGTATCCACTAACCTCTAACCCTAATTCTAACCCTAACTCTAACCCTAACTCTAACCCTAACCCTAACCCTAACCTTAATTGTAACTCAAACCCTTAACCTAACCCCTAAGCTTAAATAGCCTTTGTCCACATGTTTTACTATTCTTGTGAGGAATTTGGGGGATTTTACATCCCGACAAGGATAGAAGAACCAACCCCCACATATACACATACCACCCACACGCACACGCAACTGTGCGCACACACACACACACACACACACACACACACACACACACACACACACACACACATCGCTGATGACGGTAATTACAGCATGTTTCCCAAACAGAGATATCGTAACCTGACCACAGGTAATTGAGTGTGTTCTCTGTGTCCGGCCACACTCGTTAATCAAGTCTTTTGACTCACCCCGTGTGTGTGTGTATGTACGGTATCAGGGTGTGTGTGTGTACCAACTTTGACAATCATTACTGGAACTTGATGATAATACACAAACTGCAACTCTGGTCAGGCCTATAAGCTCATTGTGACTATTTTATTGTCCTATTTTCTAACTTTGTACCTCTATCTCTGTATTTCTCTCTCCCTCTGTTCTCTCTCTCTTGCACACACACACACACACACACACACACACACACACACACACACACACACACACACACACACACACACACACACACACACACACACACACACACACACACACACACACACACACACACACACTGTCTAATAAACAGGCCTATAAATAACATCACAGGAGGAAGCAAACAGGAGAGAAGTTTCTGTTGTGGTTTTTTGTTTTGTCGCTGGAGGATCCTGCAGACACACAGACATCCAGAACAGTAATTACTGTCTCCGTGGCTACTGACGACTGACACGTCTCTTTCGACGAATAAGAAACTGGTATTTTGCCTTAACTCGTTAAACTTGTGGGAATTGGCCTATATGGAGAGGGCTAAATTGAAATGTTCATTACAGAAGAAATATGAAATACATAAGCATGGTAGCAATTGAATGGGAACAGTTTGGAGATTAGGGGGAAATGTTTAGACCAAAGTTGAGGACACAACAGTTCAACTGGACTGAATCTGAACTTTACTCTGTTGATTTTATGTACATTTACATTTAATGTACTTTTCGCTGCACTTGCTGATAACGAAATCTGAAAATTCTCTGGAAACATTCAGTAACATGATTAACATGATTCCTGGGGTATGTGCAACATAAGACAAAAAAAGGGCTTGACCTTTCCAAAGTATACCCAGTTCTGAAGTAGTTTCATCACCATTAAGGAAGAGTCTTCAACTATAAGGTACTTTTTGGGCTCTTCTAGCCGTGCCGTTGAGGAACTAGAGCAAGAGCTCTTTGGTTGGAACACAGCCCTGCATCTCCGCCATCACACAATTACTGTTGTTGTTTACGCAATCCAAAATGGTCCATTATAAATCCCAATCTTGGTCAGGTGGACATCCTTTAAAAGCTTGTTAATTGACAACATGAATAGCTAAGTTATAAAATAGGATCTTACGGTGTTAGGTTTTCACAGGGCAATTCAGAGAAACAGATGGTCATTGTGGTGCAAAGGAGTCATGCATTCATGTGAATGTTCAGAATCACCCAGGGTATAACGCCATGTCATCTTGTACATCTAACATGGGGATCATAAACATTGACACCGTATATGACATGAGTTTTATGATATGGAAATGTGAAGTGCACATTTGGGCTCATAGTTGTCAAAGTGGTAGTACCCGCAAAACACCAGTCTACACGCCAACAGTGAAGAGGCGACTCCGGGATGCTGGCCTTCTAGGCAGAGTTGCAAAGAAAAAGCCATATCTCAGACTGGCCAATAAAAAGAAAAGATTTAGATAGGCTAAAGAACACAGACACTGGACAGAGTAACTCTGCCTAGAAGGCCAGCATCCCAGAATCGCCTCTTCACTGTTGACGTTGAGACTGGTGTTTTGCGGGTACTATTTAATGAAGCTGCCAGTTGAGGACTTGCAAGGCGTCTGCTTCTCAAAGTAGACACTCTAATGTCCTTGTCCTCTTGCTCAGCTGTGCACCAGGGCCTCCCACTCCTCTTTCTATTCTGGCCTCTGTGAAGGGAGTAGTACACAACGTTGTACGAGATCTTCAGTTTCTTGGCAATTTCTCGCATGGAATAGCCTTAATTTATCAGAACAAGAATAGACTGATGAGTTTCAGAAGAAAGTTATTTGTTTCTGTCCATTTTGAGCCCGTAATCGAACCCACAAATGCTGATGATCCAGATAATCAACTAGTCTAAAGAAGACCAGTTTTATTGCTTCTTTAATCAGAACAACAGTTTCAGCTGTGCTAACATAATTGCAAAAGGGTTTTCTAATGATCAATTAGCCTTTTAAAATTATGAACTTAGATTAGCTAACACAACGTGCCATTGGAACACAGGAGCGATGGTTGCTGATAATGGGCCCCTTTGTGCTTTTCTTTCAAAAACAAGTGTAACGGTTTTCTTCCTCTTCTGACGAGGAGTATGAAGGATCGGACCAATGCGCAGCGTGGTAAGTGTTCATGTTATTTATTGGAACAGAAACACTAAACAAAATAGCAAAAAAAAATAAACAGTCCTGTAAGGTGCAGCAACACAAAACAGAAAACAACTACACACAAATCATAGTAGGAAAACAGGCTGCCTAAGTATGGTTCTCAATCAGAGACAACGATAAACAGCTGCCTCTGATTGGGAACCATACCAGGCCAAACACAGAAATACAAAAACATAGAACAACACATAGAATGCCCACCCCAACTCACGCCCTGACCAAACTAAAATAGAGACATAAAAAGGAACTAAGGTCAGGATGTGACAGTACTCCCCCCAAAGGTGCGGACTCCGGCCGCAAAACCTAAACCCATAGGGGAGGGTCTGGGTGGGCATATGTCCGAGGTGGTGACTCTGGTGCGGGAAGTGGGGCCCACTTCCCGCACCAGCCGGACAGGCAGGAGACTCCGGCAGCGCCGGAGTGAAGGGCGACTCCGGCAGCTCCGGAGTGACGGGCGGCTCTGGCAGCTCCGGACCGGAGGGCGGCTCTGGCAGCTCCGGACAGGAGGGCGGCTCTGGCAGCTCCGGACAGGCGGGAGAACCTGGAGGGAGGAGACGGAGAGACAACCTGGTGCGTGGGGCTGCCACAGGACCCACCAGGCTGGGGAGACCTACAGGAGGCCTGGTGCGTGGAGGAGGCACCGGATGGACCGGGCTGTGGGGGAGCACTGGAGCTCTGGTGCGTAGCCTTGGCACCACTCCTCCAGGCTAGATGACCACTTTAGCCCGGACCCTCCAGAGTGCAGGCACAGGTTAAACCGGGCTGTGGGTGAGCACTGGAGATCTGGTGCATACCACTCGCACCTCTCCCTTAGGCTCAATGCCCACATTCGCCCGGCACGGGTGGAGCGCAGGCATAGGGCGCACTGCACCCTCCCAGCGCCCCGGAGACACAGCACGCAGAGCCAGCGTAGGATACCCTGGGCCGAAACGGCGTACCGGAGACCAAACACGCTGAGCCGGCACAATACGCCCTGGCTGGATGCCCACTCTCGCATGGCACTTGCGGGTACGATTGTAAAGCCAATCCGGGCCCTCTGACAGCTCAACCAAAACCCCTCCTGAGCCCAGTCAAAGTAAAATGAAGTTGCCCCAAGACACTGATCTAAGTTCAGTTTTGTGGTTTCCCCTCCAATGGTTAACAGTTAAACATTGAAGGGGGGAAGCTGATCCTAGATTTGTGCCTGGGTAACTTGTACCCACAGCAAGCGGATCAGTGAGTGAGTTTGCAGAAAAGGGTGAAAATAACTACTTTATGTGTGAATGGTTGTGTGACATACCATGCGAGGTTGGTTTAGGGGCCTGGTTTTGCTTTCATTTTTCAAACCACAAACATTTTTGGATCCAGTTTAATGGTCCAGACGTGGTAAGGAGATTATTTTTCCCTTTTTGACATGATTATTCTTCTTTCACGCTATTTAAGCGGCAGACAGAAATGCTGAAAAGGATCGTTAACATGAACATCTGTTTGTGTCTGTCTGCTTTCTCCCTCTGTCTGCTTTCTCCCCTCTGTCTGCTTTCTCCCGTCTGTCTGCTTTCTCCCCTCTGTCTGCTTTCTCCCCTCTGTCTGCTGCATGGGCAAACCCAGGGTAGTTTTGGTGCACACATATATAAACTCAATAACCCTGGTTCCAATATTTTAAAATGGTTTCTTTCTTAGCCATTCTTTCCTCAACAGGTTCAAAACTGTGTCCCATTCGACTTCTTTTCCTTTTCTCCTTGGTGAGCACAATTATTTAGTAGTACTTATTGATCTGCATTCTGGAAGGAAAGGAAACAAGGAGAGGAGGTTATTTCAGAATAGTAATATGCAAATATGTCCCCTCCACTATATTTGACTATTTCAGACTTTAGGAGCAAAGTATTCTTGACCTTTCCTGTCTATTCTTCCCTCCTTTAGATTGAGGAACACAGTGATTCAGTGTGCCGATTAGAGAGCTCCCAGTCTTTCAAAGCAGAAGTCTGACAGGGGGAAATGTTAGTGTCATCAAAGCAGCAGCTCTATCAACAACTACACTGACTTCTGCTTTAGACCAGCTCAACCCCTAGACAGCTACATGTTTGGACTTGTTTATTTCGGCTTCTTTTCAGCTAATGGTTCGATCAATCACATTGAAGTACATTCTGCAATTAACTCGCGTTTTCAGTGCTATTCAAAATGGACCACATTGGAACAGTTTGGCGGGTCTCGTAAATTCAATAGGCTTTAGGTGGACCACAATGCAAAATGGTGGACCACAATGCAAAATGGTGGACCACAATGCAAAATGGTGGACCACAATGCAAAATGGTGGACCACAATGCAAAATGGTGGACCACAATGCTAAATGGTGGACCACAATGCAAAATGGTGGACCACAATGCTAAATGGTGGACCACAATGCTAAAAGGTGGACCACAATGCTAAATGGTGGACCACAATGCAAAATGGTGGACCACAATGCAAAATGGTGGACCACAATGCTAAATGGTGGACCACAATGCTAAATGGTGGACCACAATGCAAAATGGTGGACCACAATGCTAAATGGTGGACCACAATGCAAAATGGTGGACCACAATGCTAAATGGTGGACCACAATGCTAAAAGGTGGATCACAATGCTAAATGGTGGACCACAATGCTAAATGGTGGACCACAATGCTAAATGGTGGACCACAATGCTAAATGGTGGACCACAATGCTAAAAGGTGGATCACAATGCTAAATGGTGGACCACAATGTTAAATGGTGGACCACAATGCTAAATGGTGGACCACAATGCTAAATGGTGGACCACAATGCTAAATGGTGGACCACAATGCTAAATGGTGGACCACAATGCTAAATGGTGGACCACAATGCTAAATGGTGGACCACAATGCTAAATGGTGGACCACAATGCTAAATGGTGGACCACAATGCTAAATGGTGGACCACAATGTTAAATGGTGGACCACAATGCTAAATGGTGGACCACAATGCTAAAAGGTGGATCACAATGCTAAATGGCTTGGGAAGCACTTACATAAAGGACATAGACTGACTGGAGAGGAAGGGTGTTGTTGTTAAGGGGGACAGAGGCTTCAGATCCGTACGTAGGCAATCGTGGTAAACAGGAAGAGAGGGTAGAAGGTTCCAGATGGGGGTTCCCACTGCAGGTCTGTTGTAAGCACGCACACGCGCATGCACACAGACACAATTGGAGAAAACACAGTAGGAGAAAGGCACTTGTGTAAACCTTGTTAATCAACACTGTGTGTGTGTGTGTGTGTGTGTGTGTGTGTGTGTGTGTGTGTGTGTGAGAGAGAGAAAGAGAGAGCGCTAACAGCCTCTCAGAGCATAGCACATCCTATGATTGTGCCTCAGTGCCTCGTGTGTATTAGTCAATGGGCTGTTTCTCAGGCCTCTGCACCTGTGGGTTCAGCATTGGCCTCCTCATTTTTCACACAGAGACTAGAGCCATGCTGGGATCCCAAAACTCAAAGATCCGCTGTTTTGTGGCACCTGTGATGTGGGTATTGTTTTTGATCGCACCTGCTGCCATTCTCTCGATGTCCTCTCTTCTTTCTTTCTTTCTCTTTTTTTCTATCAGTCTTTCAAAGACACATGAATGAAAAAAGGTCATTATCCGCTAATGAGTTTGGGGGGGGGCATAATCCTCCCACTCAATTCTGTCACAGCACCCACACTTCTAAATACTCACCCAGTCGCTCAAACTCAAACACACTCTCAAGCACACAAGCACGTACGCATGCACACACACGTACTCACACACCAGCCCAGTATGCTGAGGGGTAATCAGAGCTGTCTGGGGAACAACAGCAGTGAGTGAGGTGTCTCAGAATAGCCCCCATGGAAGAGGAAGTCTAAATACAGACGGCCAGGAAGAAAAGTGTGTGAGAGGAACAAACAAATCAGGAAATCCTCCACTCCCCCTCCTCTCTTTTCCATCTCTCTCTCTCCGTCCCATCTTTGTCCACTTTTGCCTTCTCCTTTTGTCTAATCTCTGTCCACCTTTCTTGCTCCTTTTTTCTCAAACCTCTCCTCATCTCTCTCTAGCTGGCTGGTTCTCTCTACCTATCTCTCCATCTCAAGCTCTCTCATTCGCAAATCCATAACTGCAATACCTCAGTGTGATTTTCTGGCCAATTCCAACTCTCCCTCTCTCTCCAATTCCATCTCTCCCTCAACGCTTCCATCTCTCCCTCTCTCTCTCTTCTCTCTTTCTTTCTTTATCAATTATGCGTTCTTTCCATTGGTCCACCCATCCTCATCAAACCTTCATCTTCGCCGGTATAAAAGCTCAAATATCAAACAGAGTATCAAACAGGCACACACACACACACACACACACACACACACACACACACACAAGAGTGCCACTCACTCACATGCACGCACATATGCTCACTAATCCTAGAAAAGGGCTTTTGTTTTTGCGATACCCCTACCCGAGGTATAACAAAGCACAACCATGTTTTTCCATATGTCTAAGGTCTTCCATATATGAAATGCATGGCTGTATACAAATATTTTACTGCAAAAGTGGTTAAATTGATAGAAATTGTGACACACCCCCATCACCTTTTGGTAGCTGTTCAATAGACTACTTTCCAAGTCAAATTTGCTCTCATTCAGTGCTGTACGGTCCTGCCTGACCAAAATACATACAGTAACACATGTATTTGAATGTTGTGGCTATTGTAATTTGCTCCAAGGCAAACACCCCCTAAACTTAATATCCAACTTTTATTCCAAATTTGTGCAATATCAGAGCTTGTGATTTTGGGTTACATAAACTTAGGTATTTGTATCTTTAGCCCCTACTCTTGCAATTACATCAACCCCCCCCCCCTAGAATCCAATATGGAGTCCACAATCCATTATGTCTGCCACATTACTATTAAATGATGGTTTAATCACCTGTATATGTACATGTTTTAAATGAGACATTTTTCAGATTTGTGTACTGTACTTATTAAGACATGTTCACCATATACACTCAAACACCTTATTCTGGATATATAAAAAGGTAGCAGACTACTTGGCATGGCAACACTAAGTATTCCAAGTCACAAGCCTCTTTGAGGATCAATGAGGCAACTGGGAGGCTCCAACTGGGAGGCTCCAACTGGGAGGCTCCAACGAAAGGAAAGATAATCCAACACTGGACTCTGACACTTTCTCACCAGCACTACTACTTGCCCCCGCTGTGGTGTAACTTGCCCTTTCAGGATTGGCCTCTTAAGTCACCTCCTTATCATTTAGAAGTGAGCTTTGATTTATTGGTTGTCCAATACGTCTGTCTGAATCCAACACGACCTTATGCTGGCTCACTGGATTTGTGATGCACATTGGGATGTTCAGTTGCACTCTGATCCTATTTGGGTTGAGCAGGAACATTGCTTCTTCCAGACAATCTTGTCCACCATGAACCATGAACCAACACAACCTGACACTCATTGACAAGAAAGGCCATTAACTTATTGGGCCTTCATATGTCATAGGAATGTCACCTCTTCAATGTCAAAACCATCCCGAATCTCCCTTGACAGGCAACTCCACCATCAGTCCTCCCCTCAGGCAGTTACTAGAGACCGAGACACTGGAACTGGACTGGAACTGGACTGGAACCGGACTGCCACTCGTCAACAGCCAAAATGCCGTCTTCAAATTGCTGGAGTGCGTTGTCCTCATTAGTACACTACCGGTCAAAAGTTTTAGAAGACCTACACATTCAAGGGTTTTTCTTTGTTTTTAACTATTTTCTACATTGTAGAATAATAGTGAAGATATCAAAACTATAATAATAACACATGGAATCATGTAGTAACCAAAAAAGTGTTAAACAAATCAAAATATATTTTATATTTGAGATTCTTCAAATAGCCACCCTTTGCCTTGGTGTTCTAAAACTTCTGACCGGTAGTGTACCTATTTGGCTACCAACCAGGGCTGGCCAGCCCATCTGACACCTGAACTGGACTCACATGTGAAGAATGAGCTTTCATGCTGGGGGGACTCATGCATTGGTCTGGGAAACTGCAGTAATGCCAACATCCCTAGAAGGACATGTGCCATTTACAGTCTGGCAAACAAGCGGCACCTTAGGATTGTAAAACTTGCTGCATGTGATGGTTTATGATGGCTAGGGATTGACTGTGAGATAGTGATCTTTGTGCACCATGCTTGGTCTGCTCTGCAACCCTTTTACTGTCCATCAAAGCCCAGGGATCATCTTCAAATGTACAGAATACAGTACATTTGGAAAGTATTCAGACCCCTGGACCTTTTTCACATTTTGTTACGTTACAGCCTTATTCTAAAATGTATTCAATTGTTTTTGTCCCTTATCAATCTACACACAATAACCCATAATGACACAACAAAACAGTTTTTTTTATGTTTACAAATGTATATAAAAAATCATGAAATATCGCATTTAGACCCTTTACTCTGTGCTTTGTTGATGCACCTTCGGCAGCGATTACAGCCTTGAGTCTTTTGGGGTATTATGCTACAAGCTTGGCACACCTGTATTTGGGGAGTTTCTCCCATTCTTCTCTGCAGATACTCTCAAGCTCTGTCAGGTTGGATGGGCTGCGTCGTTGCGCAGCTATTTTCAGGTCTCTCCAAGGATGTTGGATCAGGTTCAAGTCCGGGCTCTGGCTGGGCCACTCAAGGACATTCAGAGACTTTTCCCCTTGTCTTGGCTGTGTGCTTAGGGTTGTTGTCCTTTGGAAGGTGCACCTTCACCCCAGTCTGAGGTCTTGAGAGCAGGAGTTCATCAAGGATCTCTCTGCACTTTGCTCAGTTCATCTTTCCCATGATCCTGACTAGTCTCCCAGTCCCTGACGCTGAAAACCATCCCCACAGCATGACGCTGTCATCCCTATGCTTCACCATAAGGATGGTATTGGCACGGTGATGAGCGTTGCTTGATTTCCCCCAGATGTGACGCTTGGCATTCAGGCCAAAGAGTTCAATCTTGGTTTCATCAGATCGTAGAATTTTGTTTCTCATGGTCTGAGAGTCCTTTAGGTGCCTTTTGGCAAACTCCAAGTGGGCTGTCATGTGACTTTTACTGAGGAGTGGCTTCCGTCTGGCCACTCCACAATAAAGGTCTGATTGGTGGAGTGCTACAGAGACGGTTGTCCTTCTAGAAGGTTCTCCCATATCCACAGAGGAACTCTGGAGCGCTGTCAGAATAACCACCGGGTTCTTGGTCACCTCCCTGACCAAGGCCCTTCTCCCCTGATCGCTCAGTTTGGCCGGGCGGCCAGCTCTAGGAAGTCTTGGTGGTTCCAAACTTCCTCCATTTAAGAATGATGGAGGCCACTGTTCTTGGGCAACTTCAATGCTACAGACATTCTTTGGTACCCTTTCCCAGATCAGTGCCTCGACACAATCCTGTCTCAGAGCTCTAAGGACAATTCCTTCGACCTCATGGCTTGGTTTTTGCTCTAATAAAAGGCATGAGCTGGCGCACACCCAGAGTAAATGATTTAGTGTAGAGGTGCTGACTAACAGTGAATAAACTGTAAGCTATGAAAACAAAGAGTCGCACACTCCGTATGTATAACCTCCCAGTCA